>NC_066583.1:231935444-232235444 GCF_024323335.1 Lathyrus oleraceus
TCACTGTCAGAAGCCCAAGAAGACTATTGTTACTAAAGTTTAAGGGAAGGTTTTTGCTATCAGTGGCGCAGATGCTTCAAATTTCGATAATCTCATAAGAAGTACAAGTTTTATTAATGGAATTACTTTGGTCACTATTATTGATACGGTTCCTATGCATTCGTTCATATCTGTTGAGTGTGTGAAAATGTTGAATCTTGAGGTTTCTTCTATGAATGGTCATATGGTCATTGATACTTCATCTAATAGTTCAGTGACTACTACAATGGTTTATTTGCATTGTCCTATGACTGTTTATGGAAGGGATTTCATAATTGACTTAGTGTGCTTATTGTTAAGTCAACTCGATATTATCTTGGGTATGAATTGGTTGACATTCAACCACGTATGGTCATTGATACTCCAACTAATGGTTCAGTGTCTACAGAGAAGTCATCGGTAATCTGCATGTAGTCTGTGATTTTCCAGATGTATTTCCTAACGACATCAGTGATCTACCTTCAGAAAGAGAAGTTGAATTTGTCATAGATTTATTATTGGTACTAAACCTGTGTCGATGGTGTAAGACCCTAATTTTGACCCTAAGATCCCCCATGGCATCATATCATTTGCTCAATGGATTGCCTCAAGGATCATAACATGTGTGGCTCCTTAACCCTTGGGTTGGGATTTGTGTGAGTTGGTTTGAGACCACCAAGCATGCTTGTATTGTATATTATTGCTTTTCTTATTTTGATTACTAACCAAAAGTACAAAAATATGTCACTAACTCTTTTGTTTTGAAGCAAGTGATCATGTGCTCCCAATGCTCCTAGGAGGCTCCTAAGCTTAATGAAATGGCTAGATGAAGATAAAAGCAAGTATGACAATGGTCCAAAAAGTTCCTAATCATCATATATGTCTCCCAAGTATCTCAATTTGCCAATTTTATCAAGATAACCCAAAGGGCTTGAGGATTGTTTCCCAAGGAAACCCTAATTCAATTGTGCATTGACTGTGCCTTACTCATGAAGCAACCTCAACCTATGATTAAATTCAATCAAGGGAAGTTCTTTCATTCATTATTTTTATGAATATATGAGCCTATGTGAGTATCCTCAATCATTCATTCATCAAGATTTGAAGTTTGTCCTTGAGAAGTTGACCAGTCAAGTCATCTGACTAAACTGAGGATCATTGAGATACAACTTTTGATGTGTTTGTCAAATGAAGATGACCCCAAGAGAAACAATGTTCTTACGAACCATATTAACAAATTTCATGTTCATAAAAAATACATTTGAAACTTTTAAGGTCATCATTCATTTCAAAACATTATAGGTCATTTTGACTGAAACCCTAATTTTGGGTCAACTTCCCAAGGACCTAACTTCCTTATTTTTTATGATTTTGATGTGAGACCAAATGCATTGGAAATACTAAGATGTCTAATTCAAATTTTATGTTGGAAAAAATTTCATAATCCTAAAATAAACACATGTGATAATACAAAACATTATTGGTCACTTTGGACCAAAACCATTGAATTTGAAAAATGTCCAACTTTAAGTGCCCATAACTTTCTTATGCAAAATCCAAATTATGCAAAATTTAATTCCAAATTTATCATCATGAAACTAACTACAACTTTTATGTTGGATGTTTTTCTATTTGAGGCTTGCATCGTTGAAACATAAGGGCTCGAAGTTGCTTAGTTTTGGCAAAAAAATTCAAAGGGAACCTAGACATGTTTTGTACCCCAAACTTCAAAGCCAGTTTTCATAAATTTCCAAACTCCAAATGGATTTTTTCCCGACATGACTTTTGTTCCTTATGTCAAAATCTTTCCAACCATTACTCACATGACCATTTTTGGATTTTTCATGTTTGAGTTTCGAAGAGCTCAATGTTTAGGTTCAATTATGCAATTCACATCATAACTTCATGCACAAGCCAATGCAGCTCGAATTACACGTCCAAACCATTTGCATTTGAGTTCAGCTTGCATTTTCATCCATTTTTGGGCTTTACACGCGCCTGCACAGGCCCATGCATGACGAGTCCAAGTTCCATGCACACGAGCAAAACACCCCATTGCATCATTTCCAACTATAAGTAGAAGTGCTAGCTCATTCAAATTTCAACCTGAAGGAGATCAGAAACTCTGCTGGATTGAAACCTCACCCTCACTCAAAGGAATTTCAGTTTTCATTTCTCAATTTCAAGCTTGAATTTCAACATCCTTAGTTGAACTTCAAGTCTTAATTCCTTAGCCTTGCATCATCAATACATCTCCAGATCAAATTTGGATCAAAAGCTCGGAGAGATCGTGTTGTTCAAAGCTGCATTTCAGAGGTATATCACCAAACTATTTTGATCTGGATCTTGAAATACAATGTGAATTGCTTGAGTTTGAACTGTTTTCTGAAGTCCTCGAGCAAGAGGCAAGCCAGTGGTGGTCTTAATTTCATGAATCATGACATTTCAGATCAAACACCATGATCTTCAACATCTTGTTTCTCTCTAAATAGAAACATTGAGGAAGATCCAAGGTTAGAGCGTTGATGTACATCACCCCGACTTCATTTTGATACCTTGCTTGTTTATTTTTATTAAGTTTTAAAACCCTGCGCGTGGTGGCCGGAACCAGTTGGCTGGCCGGAGAAGATTGTGGTTTCCACCACCATTCCCACGTGGGAGCTTCATGGCCATTAGATCTTGTGGAAATGTTATAATCGTGGTCTTGCATTTGTTTGACCTTTTTTAATTCAATGTGTGATGCGCTTTACCAAAGAACATGGTATGACCGTGTAAGACCCCAATTTTGTCCCTAAGATCCCTCATGGCATCATATCATATCATATCATGGCCTCAAGGATCATTGCATACCTTTGTTTCCCTCCTAGTGGATGGGTATCTTGTGAGTGTGGTTCTTGATCACCAAGCATGTATTGCATTTGTATATCATTGCTTTTCATTTGTCTATTAACCAAAAGTACAAAAATATTGTCATCTAACCATGTTACTTGCAGATGAAGCCAATTAGGTCAAATCAGTCAAAGTCAGTCATTGAGATAGATGGTGACCATTCTTGCAGAATTTAGGCACCATGATCATTCATCAAGAGTTCATATAAGTTGTGACATCATTTTGGATCAAGATATCAAGTGGTTAGGGTTTGGAATTCATCAGAACATGGTTCAGTCAAGCAAAACCCTAGCAAAGTCAACTGAAGTCAACCTTGGTCAACTGTCCATTTAATCAGTGATTTGATGATGGGAATTGGTCTGAGAGGTCTCATTCATGTCCATATAAGCCTCATATAACATGTCAAACATCATCAGTGAAGAAAATAAAGTCAGACAAGAAATTTCCAAAAATAGAAAGTTGACCTGTAATTGGATTTTGCCAAAAATGGAAACTTCTTCTCCCCAACATTACATCATCATACAAGCTTCAAATGAATTTTTGCCCAACATGAAAGTTGAATATCTTGTTCTCCCATTTCCAAAAAGTCTAAGAACACTCAATTCCCATGTATGCTTGGCAAGTTATGATCAAATCATTTTCAAAAAATTTTGAACTTGAAAAGGCCATATCTTCCAAACCATTTGGCCAAATTGGGTGGGGTTTTTTGCTACAAGTCCTATTTGATGTGCTCTATCCAAATATTTCATCATAATTCACCAAAAAATTCACCAATCAAAATGGCATTTTTAAGGTGGTTTGAATTAAAATAAGTGAGGTGAAAAGTTGACTTTCAAAATAACTATTTCCTCCAATTTTTACCACTTGCCAAAGTTCAGAAAACATGTTTAGAGTTTGCCCAAAGCCCAATTCGTGCATGTACATGCACCTCCATACAATTTGGTTGATTTTTAGCAAAATGTCAAAACACACTCATTTAACCAAATTATGATTAACACTTCCATTAACCAAACTTACAAACACTAAACAGAGCATATATATCACATTTTCTGCAGAAACCCTAACGGCCACAACACAAAAAACCAGATCAAAATATCAATTTCTCTCAAGCTCTCATTTTGCTCATTTGAAACTTTTTCTGAAAATTGCCAAAGGCTTCGAACTTGTGTGGTTTGCTTTATCATTCACCATCATTTTTGAGCTCATTGCAAGCATCAAGCCACGACTGTAAGGCCATTTGCACCACTGTTCCATTAAAGCTCTCTCTGATGGCAGTTCAAGTTCTGAGCTAGAATCAAAGCAGCTGGGTTTTCAAGACTTGTCCATTCATCAATACCAACCACCAGGAGCATCTTTTTCGAGCAAATACAACCAAACAACAGCTGAATCATCACTGCTCTTCAACTTTGGTAAAATTTCGAATCTCACCATTTGCAAAATCATGATATGCTTTGGATAGATCTTACTTTGCTGTTCACAATGAGCTTTAAATCGATGAAAATGGTTGAGTAATTTGAAAGTTATGTTGTCATGAAATTTGATGTTCAAGTATGTTTTTGCATGATTCTTTCTTATTAGCTCGAGTTAATGAAATTGGCTGTTGGATTATTGATGTACATGCTTAGATGAACATGTTGATATGTTGTTTGTCGATTTTGGTCACGAAATGCTCTTGCTGGATTTTTCAAAATGATGAACAAGATGATGATGAACACTGTAGCAAAACCCTAAGAACATTTACCCAGAACGTGTTTTGGCTGTTTGAGTTTTTTTGTTTTGCATGGAAACACTATTCCATTGGCCATGAGCGAATCATCATGTGACACGCAAGATAAGTGGAACGCAGCGTTCCATTAAAACGTCCAACATATTACGAAATTGCCATTCCGTGCTTAATTATTTCATTTAATCATTTTATTTCTCAATTTTTATTTCATTTGATTGCCAATCTTACAAAAATCATATCACACTCATTTTTGATCCAAATTTCATGGGACTTTTTGCAAAATGTTCACCTTGATCTCTAGTTTTTTATCATGATTTTTTCAGATTTTTTGCACGTATGGATTTTAAATGGTTCTAGGGTTTGTCATATGTGTCCATTTTATGTATGTCTTGCCAAATCAATTGTGAAATGATGATACATTATCCAATGCCTTTGAAATTTTTTGTGCTTAAACTAGACACATTCATGGTGATTTTGGTGTAGAGTTTGTGAATTTATCATTGCTGGTTGTGGAGTTATGATTTTTTGAATTAGGGTGTGACAATTTGTGTCACACCATTGATGTTCAACTTCATGATTTTATTACCATGCTTAATGAACTCAAATTGGCTTGAATTTTTGCATGAACATACTTATGGATGTCTAGTTTACATGTAATTGTTTCTGGAATTATTGATGGCATTTCCTAATTGTTTGGGATTTTCTCCCCTGTTTGGTCATATGTTGACTTTTTGTGACACATGTTCTCATATGATTTGTGAAATTCTCATACTTAATTGGATGAACTTGAAATTTGACATGTGATTAGTAGACATCTCAAAGTTTGTCATGGTTTTGATCCCATTCATTTATCATATGTTGTCACTGTTTTATGATTTATTGAAGTTGGTACATGTTTGGTTGACTTCTTTGAGCATGCTTGAACTTGCCTTGCCTTTCTGATTTTCATTAACCTACTCCCCTTGATCCAAATGAGCTGAAATTTGGTATGCATATCATGTTATGGTTGATGTTTGATCATGAATTATTTAATGATTTATTGAAATGTGTATGATTGGTTTTGAGTTAAATCTTGTTGTTGACTTCTATGAGCTTCTATATGCCATGCCTTGACCTAATTTGCTTCTGAAATCATAATGATGCATGATATGAACATGAAACCAATTGGGTTTGCTTCTTGATTGTTTGAACTTGATTTTGGACACTTGTCACTTGCTGTTTTGACTTTCTCATCTCTTTTTGACCCTAGGCTTGTCCTAGTGGTCATGTTGCTCATGTTTAAGTTTGTTGTTTCAGGTTAAGCAACAAATGCCCCAAAGAGATCATTACAAATTGAATGAGATTGATTTGATTATCATGAACTAACTTGTTTGTTTTGTAGGTTGCTTGGCTCACATGCCTTGAGCCTTGTGCATTGCACTTTTAACTGATTGTGTTGACTGTTGATCCCTATCTTATTTTGGTTTGACTTTGAGTTGTGTACTGATTCTGTTTGACTGGTTTCAGGTACCCTTAGTTGCTTAGTTCTTTAAGAACTTGCTTTGCTTTGCTTAATAGAAATTTGCATTGAGGTATAACTTCTTATCTTCATGTAGTCTGGAAGACCTGGCCTGTTACTTGGCCAGGCAACTGTCTGAAGTCCTCCTTAAGAGGCAATGCTTGTGTGTGTTTACATTTGTCCCAAGCAGGAAAAGTCCTTTGAATAAGGCAATTGGTAGAATCCAAGAGATATGCAACCTATCTCCTACTATTCTGTGTGTCACTCACCTTGCTCACACCACATGTGTTGATGCATAGTGAGTAAAAACCCAAGATCTATCGAGTCAATAATCTGTGGAGAGAGTTCCTACTTTCTGAACTCCCACACCTTCTGATATTCAATGCTCTCCCTGACCAGGGATAAGAGCAATGAGGCACACCCCTCATATCTTTTCATCTGCTTCACCTTAGCCCCTCAATGGCAAGGTTAAGAGCACCATTAACCCTATTCCAGTTGGCTTCAATGCCTAACCCTTTGTGTGAGCCTCATTGTTTGGTTATAGTGTGTGCTGAATGACTTTGAGTGATTGATTGCTTACCTCATTTATACATGTCTGCTTGCATACTTTGTGCATTTATCATCATCAATTACTCATTAGTGCATGATCATTTCATTTGTCTCTGTGACATATCTTTGTTGTTTGCCCATTGAGGACAATTGTAAGACCATCCATTGGCCATTGTTCCTATGATATGGAAGTGAGTATAAGACCATATCATTGGCCACTCATCATCTCTTTGCTTGATGCATTTGTTTGATTTATGTGAGGATGCAACTGTAAGTCCCTGCAAGTTGGCCTTTGCTTTCCTATGATCATATGTTGGATATTGGTATAAGCCCAGACAGATTGGCATCCGGTATCCAAGTTTCGTTTTGTTTAGGGAGATTGGAATAAGTCCAGCTATTGGCTTCCGACATCCTTGTTTCTTTGTTTAGGAGATTGGTGTAAATCCATCTATTGGTATCCGGTATCCGCTTTTGTTTGTGAGATTGGAGTAAGTCCATTGAGTGGCATCCGGTATCATTTGTTTGCTTATTTTGCTATTGCTCATTGCCTATTCCAAAGGACACACTTGAATCATCTTCTATATGATTTCAAGAAGTGAACCTCCTAGGAAGTTTTACAATCCATTTTCATCCATTCATCCCCATTATGTCCTAAACCTTTTCACACATTACTTTCAAACTTGAGGTAGATATTGTGCAAACATCTTCATGTTTTCAAATTAAAAACCTGGACCCCAAGTCCTTGACTTTTTCACACTCCATTTCATAATACTTCTTTTGAATCAATCTTAATCATACTTTGACCCTCCTTTTGTGAATAATCATAATCAATTAACTTCACCCATTCAAATGTTTTGGCTTTGTCCATTCCTGCTAAGTTTTCATGCATTAGTCATAGGTTTCAATTATCATTGTGGTTGATGTAAACCTCACCCTATCCTTAGTGAGTCGACTATAAGACTTCCGTACTGAAAACAGGGTTAACCCCTCTAGTACGTCGAAGCTATCCTCGCATGGTGGATGTTGGTCTTGGTCGAGTTTTCTCCCATTGATAATGAAAGGCCTCAGTGCTATTGTTTAAAATTGAACTCACTAACTTTTGGAAATCTTTTAGCCGAACTACGGCGTTTTGATCCTTACCTTTGATGGAAGGTACGTAGGCAACGGGTTCATCCGTTCGAACACAAAAACAATAAAAATTGTATATTCTTTTCTCATCATCCCAATCATGTTTGCACAATAAATATTTCATAACAAATAACAATTTTATACAACAAGTGTGAAAAGGGCTCCCTAGGAGTACCTAGGACGTAGTGGGTGCCTAACACCTTCCCATTGCGTAATTTACCCCTTACCCAGACTCTCTGATCTTTTTATTAGTTTTCTACGCGTAAAACTTCTTAGGCTTTTGTTCGCTTTTTAGCCAGTCCTTTGGATAAATAAAAGTGCGGTGGCGACTCGAATTCATTGTATGCTTTGCTTATGGTTTAATCAATAAATCATATAGCGACGAATACACCGCTACAGAAAAGTGGCGACTCTGCTGGGGAGACAACCCATAACCCCCGGTTGTATTGCATACTTTTCACCCTTGTTGTGCTATATTGTTATTTGTTATATGACATATTTTTGTACCATTTGGGATAACTGTATTGATTGTAATGTTTGAATTGCTTGATATACAATTGATGTTTGCTTTGGTGATCTGTGAGATGAGTTCTGTACCCGAACTCGAGTGCACTCTAGGATAGGAGATTGGCATAGTCTTGTTGACTGGTGTGGAGTATTCCTTAGCCAGTTGACTTGCGAGTCCATTCACTTGGTGGAGGTCATGTTGATTTAATAATGTCACACAAGTTATTTGTGGTTAGGCATTATTCTTTCAATCATGTGCCGCAGAAGCCAAGGACCGTAGTTTACCAAACCCATCTTGGCCTATATTTTTAGGAACGTAGTGCGAAGGTCGTTCAGATGTAAGTTCTGATGCGATTGTTACGCGATACTACACTCATAAGAGTTTCTCTTGAGAATATTTTTGGACTACGAGTATTCGTTCCTCCGATAATATTCGAAAGATGGAACGATGATTATGGGAACCTTTGATAGAACATGTCTGGCAGGTTTAAACCCTAGTACACTCCCTTTGGGTGGTTCTTAACCGAGACTCCATGCTCGTGACTCTTAGCAAACCCGTGATTCGTGGTTGAGTCGTTCAGACAACCTTAATATCAATGGAACCTGGGCGTTGATCAGGCATAAAACCTAAATCCCCCAAAATGGATGGTTGATATTAAGGATGTCCGAGCCGGTTCATGTACCGTTAATATCAATGGAACTTGGGTGTTGATAAGGTGAAAACCTAAACCCACCAAAATGGATGATTGATATTAGGGATATAATGAGCTTTCCCATGACCTTTGTCTGGTGTGACTTGCTTGATCCTTGAGTGTGATTGTTGCATTCATGCATTCATGCATTCATCTGCACTTCATGTCATCAGAAACAAGAAAATTTTCAAGGAACTCAAAGGAGTTTATTTGCAAAAAATTCCAAACATGAAAAAACCGGAAAAAAAATTCACCTGATATATCTGACGAGATATTCTCATATGCAATAAAAGGATTAATATTTCAAAGTTTGCAAATAAAACCCTTGGGTTTCTTTGAAATAAAAAACAAGCATATGCATAAACACTTCATGCATCATTTGCATAAGTGGGTGTTTTGTTCCGGTCTCCCGTCCTGTGGTTTGACCCTGCGATCTTCATTTATTTTGAAGACGCACTTCGCCGATACTATACCAGAGCCAACTCTGCCAAATTGATGGATCATCCTGAGCAAGAGGATTGTGAACTCAGAGAGATATTTTGCCAGACTATGTACTGTTGATGGATTTATTCCTGGTTAACCAATCCCGGGCTGGCATTGGCTACTGTTCTGGGGCATGTAATGAGCAAGGTTTATTCACGAGTGGAGGATTCATCCATGATGATCAACCTGAAGAGGAAGCTGCTGCTATCTTGGAAGAGGATACAGAGGGCGTGAACAACTTCGTTATTCCTGGGGGTGTCTGCCACAATTGGGTCGCTGTAGATGTTCCTACAGTCATCCATAGATCAGAGTAATTGTTCACTTTGTTTAAAACCCTTCTCTCATGCCAAAAGGAGAAGTGATGACATTGTTGGCAAAGCATATATACAATGATGTTTTCATTCAATTAATGCATTGTTAAACATTTGTTTTTCCTTTGTTTTCACTTTTTGCTTTTGCATGAGATCAGTGATCACAAAAAACCCTGAAAAACAATAAAACAACATTTTTCATCTGCATAAATGATTTGCTTGTTTAAATATCAAAAGCTTTTCATTATCTAGAATCATTATGCAGGGATTTCTAAACCCATTGAACATAATGATCCAACGCCATCTCCCAATCTTGAATTCCTTGTATTTGAGGCAGAGGAAGATGATGTTAAGAGGATTCCTGATGAGATTTCCCGACTTCTTGAGCACCAAAGAGGCTCATTCAGCTACGTCTCAAGAACCCAACAACAGTCAAACTGGGGCATTGCAAATGCAATAAAAAAAATGATGAAAGAGAAAGAGGGTGAAAAAGATGAAAAAATCAAAAATCAGCAAAAACTTTTTCAAGATTTTTTCAAAAGAAAAAAGAAAAAGTATACCCTCAAGTCCCTAGTTGACTGATGCTGAATGGATTCAGAGTCGTTACGACCAACTGAATCTAATTGAAGAGAAGCGATTAACTGCCATGTGTCATGGTCAGTTATATCAGCAGAGAATGAAGAAAGCATTCGATAACAAGGTCAAGCCTCGTGTGTTCCGAGAAGGTGACCTTGTGCTCAAGAAAGTCTTGTCTTTCGCGCCCGATTCCAGGGGCAAGTGGACTCCAAACTACGAGGGTCCATATGTTGTTAAGAGAGCCTTTTCAGGCGGTGCTTTGATGCTTACAACAATGGATGGAGAGGATTTCACTCGTCCTGTGAATTCAGATGCAGTCAAGAGATACTTTGTCTAGAAAAAAAAAGTATATGCAAAAGAAAAACAGAATAGCTCGCTAAGTTGAAAACCCGAAAGGGCGGCTTAGGCAAAAATGAGCGTCTCGGTGGAGAACCCGCAAGGGTAATTCAGGCAAAAATTAGAGACTTGAAAAAAGGAATATTTGCATCCCGCTAGATTGAGTACCTCACTCTGGGGCAATCTAGGCAAAAATTAGGGATTTGGCAAGTGACTGCATCCTGACAAGACTTTCTGTTCCACAGTCGTCATTTCGTCAGAAGATTCTCGATTCGTCGTCAACCGAAGCTTCGGATACATCGAGATTCAAATTGGTAGAGAAAGGATCATTATGTTCAATGTATCCCTCTTCCAATATATATCACTGATTTCAAATTTGTACATATCCATGGAGTCTTGCCATTCGCAGGCTACCATTCCATCAAATCAATTTGAGCTTTTTATCCAATTATTTGCGCTCTTATTTGTTTCAATTCAACAAATGTTTTGCATGTTTTAAATTGATAAAATGTCATTGTTTTAAACAAATAAATTTTTCAGAAATATTGTTTTAAACGAAGTGAACATTCACAATATTGAAAGGATACTCAAGAATATCTCAGTGCTCTCCCGAGGGTGGCATGATTTCCAACAGGTAAGACATTTGTTCATATTCCTGGTTTGGTTGTATCTTCTTGCTCCAGATCTTGTGATGGGGTTGTTCCCCAGCATAGTTACAAGCAGAGTGTTGTTGAAGACTTCGTTTTCTCCAGCAGCAATCTTCCCTAGCATGGATGTTCCCTTGTGAGTTTCAGCGGTTGATTGGTTTGTCATCCTGGCGCCCCGTCACTTTCTCCAGTGGGTCGACATCCCCAGACTTTATTTGTCTCCTCAGCACATTCGCAAGCAGAGTTGTTGTCACTCTCCCCAGTGCAGGTGCCAGCAGAGTTGTCTGTTTCTTCAGCACGGTCGTTTTCCTTTTAAAAGACTCGGTAAGTCGGCGGTTTGATACCCGGTACTTTACCTTTTCCCCGGCGAAATCGTCTGAAGAGTTGTTGCTGTCTCTCTATCGGAGTGTTTGTTCTCCTCAGCAGAGCAGGATTTATTTTCTTACTCAGTGGTTGATTGGGTTGACATCCCAGTATTTCAACCATCTTTTCCTCAGCATAGTCTGCAGAACGTTTGTTGTGGCAGTTTCGCCTGTTGAATACTCCTTCAATCCCCAGTATGGTCGGATGATGGCTCTAGCATTCAGAGAACGGATTGATTTCCTGACTGCTTGTGATCCCCAGTAGAGTGGCTTATATTGCAGAATCTACTTGTTGCGATCAGTTTGCTTTGTGTATTCTCCCCAAGTAGAGTTGCTTATGCAGTTGGATTCTACTTGGATGATGTTGTTCTCCTTCAGTGGGTTGTTCCCCGGAGTTGTTTGGAGTTGCAAAGCTCTTTGTTTCTCAGTTGATGCTGAGATCCCCTGCGGATCTTCGAGATTTTCTCTTGTTCTCCAACAGATTCGTCTTGGTGGCTGTTTTGCCCGTTGTGACTTTCTGTACCCTGGTTGGGTTGTTTGCTGATCCAGCACTCAGAGATCTGGTGTTTCCTGATACCTCTAATCCTCTGCTTCTCTAGCAGTACCCGCAGATCTATGCTTTATAGCATATAGATCTCCGCGGATTGACTCTCCAGTTGGTTTTTCCCCTGGAAGTATAATACCGGGCGTTTGATTCTTGGACCTGTTTGTGTTAGATATGTCTGTTTTGTCAGCATTCATCAAACATAAATCACGCATATTCATGCATATTCATGAACATTCAGATATTCATGTTGCATTTTTGCCATATATCTTTTGTTTGTTGTCTCCTGTTGGCGGTGCAGATCTCCTTTATAGATCTCCCCTAGCGGATGTCGGGTGTTAAATCTCTCCATATAGAGTCAACCCCATAAGCAGAAAGTGTCTTTTGTCTGTCCTTTTGCAGTTCCCCACTGAGATTATCCTCGTGGATGACGGTTTCTTCCGTTTCCTCCCAACATATATATTGGGATGGATTGTCCTATTTGAGTTACATCCCCATTAGGACGTCTTTTGATTTAGTCTGTCTTTTCGGATTATTCCCGGATTGGCTATTTGTCAACTCTCTTGTGCTTCCCAGTGGGTTGTTCCCCAACGGAGTTTTTCGGGCCTCTACCCTTATACCGGTAGTTGTAAGTCCTATTTTCTTTGCCCTTTTAGCGGAATTGGTGGTTATATTCCTTTTATTCCTCGGCAAGAATTGTTGGTTTTCTACCTAGTAGTCGGTAGTTGTAAATCCTATTTTTCTTACTCTCCAGCAGTTTGTGGTTTGTTATGAACCTTATTTTTGATTTCCCGTGCGGATTTGTGATTTGTTCTATCCCCATGCAGAGTTTTTGGTTTTCTACCCCTTATTCGATAGATGTAAACCCTAATTCGTGGTTATCCCCACCAGAGTATGGCTATTACCCCGTATTCGGTAGTTGTAAGTCCTATCTCTTTTCCCCTAACAGAGTGACCTTTGTGGTTCGTCCTGATTATTAGTGGATTTCTGTTGTTGTGGTTTTATCCCTAACAGAGTTGGTGTCTCCCTGTGGTGATTTCTATCCCCAGTTGAGTTTGTGGTCTTCTACCCCGTATTCGGTAGTTGTAAATCCCAGTTTGTTGATTCTTTCTCCCCAGCGGAGTTTGTGCCTTGTGGTACAGTTGGATAATTGTCGGATGCTAGCAATTTTATCCCCAGCGGGTCCTTTCACCGTTTGTCAGTGATTGCATTCCCCGAATAGTTGATTGTTATCAATATATCCCCAGCTTGTCGTTGTGGACAATTGTTGTTTATGCAATTCATCCCCGGATCATTGATTCTCACCAGTGAATCCTCAGCAGTTCGCCTTTCATTTACCCTCTTGTTGGTAATGTCTGTTGCTCCTTTTGATTGGTCATCATTATATACCTAGTTTGGTATCCCGATACCTTTCTTTTCGATCGATTTATCCTTTATTAACCCTTATACCGGTTGTGGATAATCTTCCACGGGAGTATGTTATTCACGGTCTGCCGGTAATGAATAATATATCTCATGCACTCTTCAGTCGAAGCCTTTTTGTGTTTCCCTGGTCGAGTAAGTTTCGTTATTTCCCTTTGTGGAATCGAATATTCCTTGTTGTTGGATAATTGCCGGATGCTTGCAATTTATCCCTTTGAGTTGTCTTTCGTTTACCCGGATGCTTGGTATCGATTGTCTCTCTCTTTTTGGTTAGTCACCTATTATATACTTCGGTATCTCTGGTGTCTTTTCCTTTCGAGTATATTATTCACGGTCTGCCGGTAATGAATAATATGTCTCATGCGCTCTTTAGTTGGAATCCTTTGTTGATTTTCCCCAGCTGAGCAAGATTCGTATTCTTTGTAGAATCGAATATCCATCCTTTAACCAGTTTGTGTTTCGGATGATGAGTGTTTTGGCATATATACCAATCCACGTTTTCGGTAGATCACCTATTATATGCTTCGGTATCTCTGGTGTTTCTTACCATGCGAGTTTATTATCTACGTTCTGACGGTAATAGATAATATGTCTCATGCGAGTATTCTTATCCACGGTCTGCCGGTAATGGATATTATATCTCATGCACTCTTTGGGTTTGTGTCCCCAGTTGAGTAAGATTCGTTTTCCCGTTGTGGATTCGAATGTCCATCCTGTAAGTCGATTTGCTTTTTCAAGCCCTCCTTTCGGATGATGAGTGTTTTGGCATATATACCAATTCACGCTTTGGTCGGTCACCTATTATATACCTCAGTATCCCTGGTTTCCTTCCTTTCTGCTCCCTATTATGACCTCGGTCCCCCTGCGGAGTCAGATTTTCCTGAGATTATGTACCTTTTTCAGGTCTTTCTCAGATGCTTGGTTGACTGATATCTCTCACCCTTATACCGGTCTTAGATATTCATTCTTCCTGAGTTTGTTACCCTTATACCGGTAACACCTCATTCTTTGGTGCTTCCTCAGTGGAGTTTCCTATTGCTTTTCCCAGGAGTCAGCTTGTGTCTCTCCAATGGATTTATTTTCCTTTGGAATTCTTTTCCCCAGTGTGAGTCCTTCACTCCCCAGTGAGGTCTCCAGTCTGATTTCTGTTTCCCTAATTAGAGTCGTGTATTGTTCACGCTGTGTCAGTTTTTGTTTATCCCCAACAAGAGTCTTGTTAGAGTCTCTGTTCCTGGTGAGTGTATTACTCCAATGGATCGTCTTTTCTTCTGTGTGAATCATATTCCCTACAGAACTTGTGTCTTTTGCATGCATACATTTGCATCATGAGGTCTCTTAGGGACCAAAATTTGTCTCATTACTGTTATTTAAGCCCATTCTACCGCGTCGAGATGAAGATTTCTAAACTTCACTTCTCCGGCTAGAATGACCTTAAATAGGGGCATCTGTAAGACCCCAATTTTGTCCCTAAGATCCCTCATGGCATCATATCATATCATATCATGGCCTCAAGGATCATTGCATACCTTTGTTTCCCTCCTAGTGGGTGGGTATCTTGTGAGTGTGGTTCTTGATCACCAAGCATGTATTGCATTTGTATATCATTGCTTTTCATTTGTCTATTAACCAAAAGTACAAAAATATTGTCATCTAACCATGTTACTTGCAGATGAAGCCAATTAGGTCAAATCAGTCAAAGTCAGTCATTGAGATAGATGGTGACCATTCTTGCAGAATTTGGGCACCATGATCATTCATCAAGAGTTCATATAAGTTGTGACATCATTTTGGATCAAGATATCAAGTGGTTAGGGTTTGGAATTCATCAGAACACGGTTCAGTCAAGCAAAACCCTAGCAAAGTCAACTGAAGTCAACCTTGGTCAACTGTCCATTTAATCAGTGATTTGATGATGGGAATTGGTCTGAGAGGTCTCATTCATGTCCATATAAGCCTCATATAACATGTCAAACATCATCAGTGAAGAAAATAAAGTCAGACAAGAAATTTCCAAAAATAGAAAGTTGACTTGTAATTGGATTTTGCCAAAAATGGAAACTTCTTCTCCCCAACATTACATCATCGTACAAGCTTCAAATGAATTTTTGCCCAACATAAAAGTTGAAGATCTTGTTCTCCCATTTCCAAAAAGTCTAAGAACACTCAATTCCCATGTATGGTTGGTAAGTTATGATCAAATCATTTTCAAAATTTTTTGAACTTCAAAAGGCCATATCTTCCAAACCATTTGGCCAAATTGGGTGGGGTTTTTTGCTACAAGTCCTATTTGATGTGCTCTATCCAAATATTTCATCACAATTCACCAAAAAATTCACCAATCAAAATGGCATTTTTAAGGTGGTTTGAATTAAAATAAGTGAGGTGAAAAGTTGACTTTCAAAATAACTATTTCCTACAATTTTTACCACTTGCCAAAGTTCAGAAAACATGTTTAGAGTTTGCCCAAAGCCCAATTCGTGCATGTACATGCACCTCCATACAATTTGGTTGATTTTTAGCAAAATGTCAAAACACACTCATTTAACCAAATTATGATTAACACTTCCATTAACCAAACTTACAAACACTAAACAGAGCATATATATCACATTTTCTGCAGAAACCCTAGCGGCCACAACACAAAAAACCAGATCAAAATATCAATTTCTCTCAAGCTCTCATTTTGCTCATTTGAAACTTTTTCTGAAAATTGCCAAAGGCTTCGAACTTGTGTGGTTTGCTTTATCATTCATCATCATTTTTGAGCTCATTGCAAGCATCAAGCCACGACTGTAAGGCCATTTGCACCACTGTTCCATTAAAGCTCTCTCTCATGGCAGTTCAAGTTCTGAGCTAGAATCAAAGCAGCTGGGTTTTCAAGACTTGTCCATTCATCAATACCAACCACCAGGAGCATCTGTTTCGAGCAAATACAACCAAACAACAGCTGAATCATCACTGCTCTTCAACTTTGGTAAAATTTTGAATCTCACCATTTTCAAAATCATGATATGCTTTGGATAGATCTTACTTTGCTGTTCACAATGAGCTTTAAATCGATGAAAATGGTTGAGTAATTTGAAAGTTATGTTGTCATGAAATTTGATGTTCAAGTATGTTTTTGCATGATTCTTTCTTATTAGCTCGAGTTAATGAAATTGGCTGTTGGATTATTGATGTACATGCTTAGATGAACATGTTGATATGTTGTTTGTCGATTTTGGTCACGAAATGCTCTTGCTGGATTTTTCAAAATGATGAACAAGATGATGATGAACACTGTAGCAAAACCCTAAGAACATTTACCCAGAACGTGTTTTGGCTGTTTGAGTTTTTTTGTTTTGCATGGAAACACTATTCCATTGGCCATGAGCGAATCATCATGTGACACGCAGGATAAGTGGAACGCAGCGTTCCATTAAAACGTCCAACATATTACGAAATTGCCATTTCGTGCTTAATTATTTCATTTAATCATTTTATTTCTCAATTTTTATTTCATTTGATTGCCAATCTTACAAAAATCATATCACACTCATTTTTGATCCAAATTTCATGGGACTTTTTGCAAAATGTTCACCTTGATCTCTAGTTTTTTATCATGATTTTTTCAGATTTTTTGCACGTATGGATTTTAAATGGTTCTAGGGTTTGTCATATGTGTCCATTTTATGTATGTCTTGCCAAATCAATTGTGAAATGATGATACATTATCCAATGCCTTTGAAATTTTTTGTGCTTAAACTAGACACATTCATGGTGATTTTGGTGTAGAGTTTGTGAATTTATCATTGCTGGTTGTGGAGTTATGATTTTTTGAATTAGGGTGTGACAATTTGTGTCACACCATTGATGTTCAACTTCATGATTTTATTACCATGCTTAATGAACTCAAATTGGCTTGAATTTTTGCATGAACATACTTATGGATGTCTAGTTTACATGTAATTGTTTCTGGAATTATTGATGGCATTTCCTAATTGTTTGGGATTTTCTCCCCTGTTTGGTCATATGTTGACTTTTTGTGACACATGTTCTCATATGATTTGTGAAATTCTCATACTTAATTGGATGAACTTGAAATTTGACATGTGATTAGTAGACATCTCAAAGTTTGTCATGGTTTTGATCCCATTCATTTATCATATGTTGTCACTGTTTTATGATTTATTGAAGTTGGTACATGTTTGGTTGACTTCTTTGAGCATGCTTGAACTTGCCTTGCCTTTCTGATTTTCATTAACCTACTCCCCTTGATCCAAATGAGCTGAAATTTGGTATGCATATCATGTTATGGTTGATGTTTGATCATGAATTATTTAATGATTTATTGAAATGTGTATGATTGGTTTTGAGTTAAATCTTGTTGTTGACTTCTATGAGCTTCTATATGCCATGCCTTGACCTAATTTGCTTCTGAAATCATAATGATGCATGATATGAACATGAAACCAATTGGGTTTGCTTCTTGATTGTTTGAACTTGATTTTGGACACTTGTCACTTGCTGTTTTGACTTTCTCATCTCTTTTTGACCCTAGGCTTGTCCTAGTGGTCATGTTGCTCATGTTTAAGTTTGTTGTTTCAGGTTAAGCAACAAATGCCCCAAAGAGATCATTACAAATTGAATGAGCTTGATTTGATTATCATGAACTAACTTGTTTGTTTTGTAGGTTGCTTGGCTCACATGCCTTGAGCCTTGTGCATTGCACTTTTAACTGATTGTGTTGACTGTTGATCCCTATCTTATTTTGGTTTGACTTTGAGTTGTGTACTGATTCTGTTTGACTGGTTTCAGGTACCCTTAGTTGCTTAGTTCTTTAAGAACTTGCTTTGCTTTGCTTAATAGCAATTTGCATTGAGGTATAACTTCTTATCTTCATGTAGTCTGGAAGACCTGGCATGTTACTTGGCCAGGCAACTGTCTGAAGTCCTCCTTAAGAGGCAATGCTTGTGTGTGTTTACATTTGTCCCAAGCAGGAAAAGTCCTTTGAATAAGGCAATTGGTAGAATCCAAGAGATATGCAACCTATCTCCTACTATTCTGTGTGTCACTCACCTTGCTCACACCACATGTGTTGATGCATAGTGAGTAAAAACCCAAGATCTATCGAGTCAATAATCTGTGGAGAGAGTTCCTACTTTCTGAACTCCCACACCTTCTGATATTCAATGCTCTCCCTGACCAGGGATAAGAGCAATGAGGCACACCCCTCATATCTTTTCATCTGCTTCACCTTAGCCCCTCAATGGCAAGGTTAAGAGCACCATTAACCCTATTCCAGTTGGCTTCAATGCCTAACCCTTTGTGTGAGCCTCATTGTTTGGTTATAGTGTGTGCTGAATGACTTTGAGTGATTGATTGCTTACCTCATTTATACATGTCTGCTTGCATACTTTGTGCATTTATCATCATCAATTACTCATTAGTGCATGATCATTTCATTTGTCTCTGTGACATATCTTTGTTGTTTGCCCATTGAGGACAATTGTAAGACCATCCATTGGCCATTGTTCCTATGATATGGAAGTGAGTATAAGACCATCTCATTGGCCACTCATCATCTCTTTGCTTGATGCATTTGTTTGATTTATGTGAGGATGCAACTGTAAGTCCCTGCAAGTTGGCCTTTGCTTTCCTATGATCATATGTTGGATATTGGTATAAGCCCAGACAGATTGGCATCCGGTATCCAAGTTTCGTTTTGTTTAGGGAGATTGGAATAAGTCCAGCTATTGGCTTCCGACATCCTTGTTTCTTTGTTTAGGAGATTGGTGTAAATCCATCTATTGGTATCCGGTATCCGCTTTTGTTTGTGAGATTGGAGTAAGTCCATTGAGTGGCATCCGGTATCATTTGTTTGCTTATTTTGCTATTGCTCATTGCCTATTCCAAAGGACACACTTGAATCATCTTCTATATGACTTCAAGAAGTGAACCTCCTAGGAAGTTTTACAATCCATTTTCATCCATTCATCCCCATTATGTCCTAAACCTTTTCACACATTACTTTCAAACTTGAGGTAGATATTGTGCAAACATCTTCATGTTTTCAAATTAAAAACCTGGACCCCAAGTCCTTGACTTTTTCAAACTCCATTTCATAATACTTCTTTTGAATCAATCTTAATCATACTTTGACCCTCCTTTTGTGAATAATCATAATCAATTAACTTCACTCATTCAAATGTTTTGGCTTTGTCCATTCCTGCTAAGTTTTCATGCATTAGTCATAGGTTTCAATTATCATTGTGGTTGATGTAAACCTCACCCTATCCTTAGTGAGTCGACTATAAGACTTCCGTACTGAAAATAGGGTTAACCCCTCTAGTACGTCGAAGCTATCCTCGCATGGTGGATGTTGGTCTTGGTCGAGTTTTCTCCCATTGATAATGAAAGGCCTCAGTGCTATTGTTTAAAATTGAACTCACTAACTTTTGGAAATCTTTTAGCCGAACTACGGCGTTTTGATCCTTACCTTTGATGGAAGGTACGTAGGCAACGGGTTCATCCGTTCGAACACAAAAACAATAAAAATTGTATATTCTTTTCTCATCATCCCAATCATGTTTGCACAATAAATATTTCATAACAAATAACAATTTTATACAACAAGTGTGAAAAGGGATCCCTAGGAGTACCTAGGACGTAGTGGGTGCCTAACACCTTCCCATTGTGTAATTTACCCCTTACCCAGACTCTCTGATCTTTTTATTAGTTTTCTACGCGTAAAACTTCTTAGGCTTTTGTTCGCTTTTTAGCCAGTCCTTTGGATAAATAAAAGTGCGGTGGCGACTCGAATTCATTGTATGCTTTGCTTATGGTTTAATCAATAAATCATATAGCGACGAATACACCGCTACAGACCGCGCCTCTGAGCTGTGTGATGATGCCACGTTAATTAATGAGACGGATCCAATGGGCGTTGATTTTTGCTATTTTCTTATTTTTTGATTAATTCCATTTGATTCCTTTTATTTTCAAAAATTCACAAATATTTTATTTGAAGTCACAAAAATATGAGACCAACACCAAAAATTTTCTTGAAAAATCTAGTTTCATATTTTGATTTTTAATTATTTTTGTGACTTCATTTAATATTTTTTGTGAATTATTTGGTTTTTGATAGTTTTTAATTCATTTTAAATACTTTTTGATATCTGAAAAATCTAAAAATATTTTCTTAACACATATGGATCATGAGGAGTCAATGAAAAATAGTCTCATCAATTTATTAATTGATTTGAGATTTATTTGAGATTTTAATACATTTGTGTTATTTTTCATTATTTTTATTTGTTTTAAAATAGTTTCTGATTTCAAAAATTGTTGAAAAAATGTGTCAAACCTTGTTTGACCATGTTAGACCTATGAGAATTTAATTGGACTTGTTTAAGTTGATTTGAATTAAATTTGAGGTTTGACCATATTTTGTCCATTTTAATTTTGCATTTATTTTAATTCCAAAAATAACAAAAAAATATGTGTGGCTTGTTGACTTCTAATCTTCATTCCTCTTATGTTTAACATTGGTTGATGATGATTTGATTCACTTTTAACCAATTGTATTTGACGTTTGAATTCCCCTTTTACTCATTTCATCTTCATCTCACTTCTTTTTATTTTGGCCAATGAGTTAATGTCTTATGGTTGGTCTTGACATATGAGAGGTTTAACCTTCTTTGATCCAAATCAAACTCAACTTGATCCAAGATCAAGTGAGTTGTTTTGTGTCCAAGATAGGTTGCTTCTTGGTCAAGCAAAAAACCTAAAGTCCATACAAGGCTTTCCTTCTTTTCTTTTGGCATGGCAAGTTGTAGGAGCTTGGCTTACTAGTCATGATCTCTAACTTGTGTTTATTTGCCTATAGTTTTATTGACCGACCTCAGATAGGTGTGACTACTACATTAGTCCACTTACGATTGCTTAACATAGCGCTAAATTGTCTTATGACACACTAACATAACCACTAATTACTAACTTTAATTTGAGCATTTAATTTCTTGCAATTTACTTTAATGCAATTTCTTTTCTTGCTCATTTATTCATATTGCTTTTCCTTTTGCTCACTTAAGCACATATTTTATGTTTATGCCATTTTCCTTTTGCTCATTTGAGCTCATTATTGAATATAAATATATTATTGTCTTGTGCTTGTTTTATCTTTGTTTGTGTGAACCTAATGCAAAAAGGAGAAATGACTTAGAATTAGGACTTACCTATGCTTAAAGGAGTTCAAGAGTAACTAGGTCTCATGCCTTTAGAATGCTAAACTTGTTGAAGAGCAACTAGGCCTCATGCCTTTAGAATGCTAAATCTTAAAGTTGACTTCAAAGGACTTCCTAATCTAAACTCATTCTTTGTCCATTCCTCTTATTATGTTGTGAACTTTTTTTATGTTTGTTCTTGTGTGATATGGATTCCATCTTGAGATAGTAAGAAGAACCATTGTCATGAGTAGTCAAGTTAAGAGAGACAAGCCAAATGGAGATCCTAGGAGCTTGAATCTAAATCTTGTGTGATTGCTTGTTGTTTGCTAAGTTCCAAGGAAAGGAGAATCTTGAATCATCTTTATGATCTCAAGAAAAGGAACTCCAAGGGTTTTATCCTCTCTCTTTATCTTTGTATGCTTTAGGACTAGTCCTTTTCTTCTTCTCTCCACTCTAACCCAAGCCAAACTCTCTTTGTGCAAACTTTGACATTGTTTTCAAATTAGAAACCTAGGCCTTATGCCTTTGACTTTCAAAATCTTTTCATTAATACTCATTGTGAATGAACCTTAATCCCACCTTGACTTCATTTTTGTAAATAAATCTAACTTGTAAATACAACTCACTCCAAGTTGTTTTTGTGGTTCCAATGGCCACCTTTGTTAAAACCTTTTCATAAACATTAGTCATAGGTTTGAGTTATCATAGTGGTGGATATAAACCTCACCTTATTCTTAGTGATTTGACTATAAGTCTTTCATACTTATTATAGGGTTAACCCCTCACTGGTATGTTGAAGCTCTCCTCACATGGTGGATTGTTGGTTTAGGTTGAGTTTTTTCCTTTGATAACAAAAGACCTTAAGGCTTTTGATCAAATCAATTCACCAATCTTTGAGATTCTTACCACGAACTACGAGGTTTTGATCCTACTTTTTTGATGGTACGTAGGCAATGGGTTCATCCATTCAAACAAAAAATTGTAAATATAATGTATTCTCTTCTCATCCCCCAATCTTTTGCACATATTTTCACAAATACCAACCTACAACACACATTTGCAAAAAGAGGTTCCCTTAGAGTACTAAGGATGTTTTGGGTGCATAAAACCTTCCCATTTCATAACCAACCCCCTTACCTAGATCTATGACATTTTTATTAGTTTTTGATTTGATAAAACTTCTTACTTGGCTTTTGTTCGCTTTTTAGCCTTTCCTTTGGACAAATAAAAGTGCGGTGACGACTCGAATTGTATGTTAACTTTTGGTTTAGTCAATAAACCATAAGGTAACGAATACCCCGCTACAGAAAAGTGGTGACTCTACTGGGGATATAGTCACCAGTGGGTTTAGCCTACTTTTTGCTTATGTGTGTTGTATGTTTATATTTATTTGTGACATATTTTTGTGCAAATTTGGGATGACTGTATTGTTTGTAATGTATGAATTGCTTGTGTCGCATCCGCGAAAAACAACCGGCAGGCTAAAACAAAAACAACACAGAGCCGCCACCGTGCGTTATTTATCCCAAAAGAGGGAAAGGAAACGCTCGAAGTAAACCTGGGAAAAGCATTGGTCTCGTGACCAAAGAGAATGGGATCGGGAGTCGGTTATGCGAAGGGAAGGTATTAGCACCCCTACGCATCCGTCGTACTCGACGGGATCCACGCTCTAAAAGAAAGAAAAGGTTGCTAAAACAAACATCACACACACACACACACTGAAAACAACACAGGTGGGGAGAAGAGGAAGAGGGCTCGCTAGGACATCGCGTCCTATGCCTACGTATCTCGTCTGGAACGAGAATCAGAGCTGCCGTAGTTCGGCTCACGCACGCCAAACAAGACACACACAAACACGGGCAAACTTGGAACTTGAACGCCAATCGCTGGACTGACATCGGCTTCCGAACCAAACAAACACAATCAGGATACAGACAGCCAATCGCTAGGCTTACATCCATATCCTGACACACAAAAGGATTAACAAGAAAACACACACAAAAAAGAAAAAAGTGCCCGGAGAGACCTCGCACGGTCTCCTGTCTACGTACCTCATCTGGTATGAGGATCAGGGCGACGTAGTTCCTCTGAACGGGAAAGAAATTCTAACCAGATACAAAGGGAGACACACTACTAGGGAGCTGTACTCGAGCCTAGATGTTATCATGCATCGTTGCCCTATGTTATGGTTTCTATCTACTTCTAATCCTAACCAGGAAAAAGCGAAGCATGCAAGCATAAACAAAGCAAATCAAACATTCACAGTTAGCATACACTATATACAGACAGATGTGGCTCAATCAAGGGTTAGACTGCCAAAGCAAGTCAACTGTGTCAGGGTGGTGTTAGCTCTTAACCCTGACATTGAGAGTCAAGGTGAAGCCAGATGAAATGGAAGTGAGGGGTGTGCCTCACAGCTCTTATCCCTGACCAGGGAGAGCTTCAGACAAAGGAGTGTGGGTTCAGAAAGTGGGAACCCTTCTACACTCATGACTCTGACTCAACTGTACAACTGTACAAGATCTTGGGTTAATGTCCCAATGCATCAACACAGTGGTGTGAGCAAAGGGACGACTCAACAGAATAGCAGGAGGTGGACTACACACCTCTTGTGTCTGCCAATTGCCTTAACAAAGGTCTTTTCCTGCTTGGGGACAAAGTTAAACAATCACAAACATCGCCTCTTAAGGAGGACTTCAGACAGTTGCCTGGCCAAGTAACAGGCCAGGTCTTCCAGACTACATGAAGACAAGAGAGTCTACCTTAATTGGTTTATACAACCAAACAGCAGCACAGCAAGTTCTCAAGGAACTATTAGCAACTAATGTACCTGAAATCAATCAAATACAGTCAGTATACCAATCACAAAGTTAAAACAAACAGCATAAGAACCAACAGACAACACAATCAATCATCTGTGCAAAGCACAAGCAACTCAAGTGAGCTAAGAATCCTACAAAACAAACAAGTTAGTTCATAACAAGCATATAAACCAAACTCAATCAACTTGCATTAATCTCCTTAAAGCATTTTGCTTCTTAACCTGAAAAGTCAAACTCAAATGTGAGAAACAAGACCACTAGGACAAGCCTAGGGTCCAAAGGAGATGAAAAATCCAAAACAGCAAGTGAAACTCAACAAGAATCAATATAAACCACTCCAGAATAAAGTCCAATTGGTCTCACATCAAAACTATGCACCAAATCCATTTCATATACAAAACATGTCAAACTATGCCCTTTGGAATCACATTAGAGCAAACAGAATGATCACAATCAAATCAATATCAAAACAGCTCAATAAATTCCACAAACATTCAAGCCTAAACAGAACACATTGAATGAGTAGCATATCAAATTTCATGCTATTTGGACAAGTGGAAGTAGGGAAATTAAATTCATAAAGTCCAGACAAGTTCAAGCAAGCTCATACATGGTATCAAAACAAGCACCAACTTCAACCAATCATAAAACAGTGACAAAACATGATAAATGAATGGGACCAAAGCCAAAATGAAGTTAAACATGTTAATAACCACTCCACAAAATTTCAGCTTCATGTGATAAGGCATGGGAATTTCATAAGTAATGTAAGTTGATCACTCAAGAAAAACCTAAAAATGACTACACAGAAAACAAAAATCCCAATCAAATAGGAAATGGATCAAAAAACCCTACAAAAAATCATGGTTAAACCTAACATCTAGATGGAATCACATGCAAAAATCCAGGGCAAAAGACAAAGCATAGGCATGGAAACAAAATTCATGAACATGGCATAACATAGTGTGACACACATTGTCACACTCAACTTGATCACATCATATCTCCTGATCCAGAAACTCAAAAATTGCAAACTACATACCAAAATCACCAGGAAAGAGTCAAGAACATGCATGTAAAATTTCATCAATTTTGGATAAGGCATCATTATTTCATGATCAATATGGCAAAACATACACACAAATGACACATTCAAACAATCCCTAGGCATTTTATTTTTCCACACGTGCACAAAAATATTAAAAATCACCATAAAAAACTACACATCACAAGGAGAATGGTGAAAAAAGTCTCATCAAATTTGGATTAAAAAGGAATTACTTATGAATTTTCTAAGATGAATGATCAAATGAAATAAAATGGAAAAAAAGAAATGAAATAAAATGAAATTAAATGCTGGAATGGCAAAATTGTAAATAAGCTACAACGAAGACAAAACGCAGCGCTTCAATTTATTCAGTGTCAGCATGCAATTGGCTCTAAGGCGCGGGAAACAACAAATTTAAAAAGAAACCAGGCAAGGAGGATCAAACACATCCAGAAACGAGTTTTTGCAGCGTTCATACATGTTCATCACTTCCATAAATCAACATGGACAAATCTCAACCAAAATCATCGTGCCTTATATCAAAATGACCAGCGTTCAACCTAGATCATGGAACTAACAAGCATTTGACCTAACTCTAATCATGCTTCACGGATCGAGCAAAACAACATTTGAACATCAAACTTTAATTCCAGATTTCTTCATTAATACTCAACCAAAACGCACGATTCAAGTTTCATTCTACTCTACACTAAGAGATCTATCAAAGCCATATCATAGTTTGAGCAATTATCGAGGTCGAATTCTAACCTTATGATGATGGCAGTGATGAATTCGTGTGTTTCCAAGTCCAAAAGTTGAAAACAGATACAGTTTGAAGCTTAGGAAGGTGAATGGAAGAGGCTTTGTAGCTCCAGCATGCTCAAGTTCCAAAATCCTTCAAGATGCCATGGATGAATGAGACTTCAACAGTTGTGAATCTTTAATGCCTTGGCCACGGTTTGGTGAAACAAATCTTCACAAGGTCCTGCAGAAGATGGATCAAGCAAGAAACTAGCAAAGCAATGGTGAATTCAATGGAAAATGATGAAAAAAGTGTGAAAAAGTTTGAAGAATTTTGAGAGAATTTTGGATGAAAAGTTTGTTAGATCTGAGAAATGAAATGTGATTATGCATTTTCTGTTATGATTAATGTTTTATACCACATGCTAATCCAAGTGCTAATCACAATTAACAAAATCCAAGTGAAATTAGCAAAGTGAGTTTTATGCATAATTGGCCAAAATGCCCTTTTCTAGATGCATCCAATGTAACAGTAGAAAACCAGTGCAAACAAGTCATATTTGTCATTTGGAATATTTTGAAATTGGTTTGGTATGCAAAAGCCATGTATTTCACAAAATCACCCTTTTTCCCACCAATTTTCAAAATGAATCACTTGAAAAATGACTTTTTGCTATGATGATTTTTGATGAAATGTGATAATGTATCATGAAAGTACACATCAAATGTGGTTTTCTCAAAGAAAGATCACCCAATTTGGCCATTCCATTCAAAAGTTATGCCACTTTGAATTTCAACATTTTTGGAAAATGATTTGATCATAACTTGCCAACCACACATGAGAAATTCATGTTCTTGGACTTTTTGGAAAGGTGAGAGCAAGATATACAACTTTCATGTTGAACAAATTTCCATTTGAAGCATTTTTGGACACGTAATTTTGAGGAGAAAAACTTTCCATTTTTGGCAGTTTCCAATTACAGGTCACCTGCTATTTTTGGAAAGTTTCCATCTGGCTTTATTTTCTTCATTCTTGATGTTTGAAATGCCCAAATGAAACTTGTTTGGACATGAATGAAGTGTCTCTAACTCTCTCCTACCTCCAAATCCATCATTTCAGACACAGTTGACCACAGTTGACTTTTCTGACTGATAGATGAATCTGGCTATGCACTGATCAAGTTGAGCCTCCAACTCCTGATGAAATGGCTCAATGATGAAACCCTATCTTCCATAAGCTCAATATAATCATAAAATAATCCCCATATCCATTGAAAACCCCATCTCCTTGCCAAGCCCTGATTGGCCCAATACAACTGATTAGGGTTGACCAGTGGTCAAAACCCTAATCTCAAGGTATCTGATCAATCTCTTGAATCTCTTGGTGATGACAAGACCATGATGATGATGATGTACCATTTCAACCAAGATGAAGCTCAACCCCCTTGAGAATCAAGAAACCCTAATTTGAATCACCAACCCTCAGATGATCAGTGATCCATTCAATGAAACCCTAGCTTGCATCTTAACCTCTCTTATCTTCTGATCAAGACTTAGGAGGATGACTTGCTCAATGTAGCCACATGATATGCAATTATGCAATGCCTAATGACCTAAGAAATGCAATGCAATATGTTAAGCTAGTCCCAAGAGAGGAGGGCAAATTTTGAGGTATTACAGCTTGATATATCAATTGCTTGTATGCTTGGTGGTTTCTTGTGAGATGAGTTCTATACCCGAACTCGAGTGCACTTATGATAGGAGAATGACATAGTCTTGTTGACTTGTGTGGAGTTATTCCTTAGCAAGTTGACTTGCAAGCCCAATCACTTGGTGGAGGTCTTATTGGGATCAATAATGTCACACGAGTAGTCATGGTTAGGCATTACTCTTACCAATATAAACCTTAGAAGCCAAGGACCTTAGATACCTAACCCATCTTAGCCTATTTTAGGACGTAGTGCAAAGATTGTTCAAGTGTAAGATTTGATACGATTGTTACGTGATATTACACTCATAAGAGTCTCTCTTGAGAATATTTTTGGAATACGAGTAGTCGTTTTATCCGATAATATCTGAAAGATGAGATGATGACTATGGGGACCTTGTTAGAACATGATTGTCAGGTTTAACCATAGTACACTCCCTTTGGGTGGTTCTTAACTGAGACTCCATGCTCGTGACTTACAACAAACCCTTGATTCACGGTTAATCTGTTCTCGTATATCCTCAATATCAATGGAACTTGGGTGCTGATAAGGTGTAAACCATAATCCACCAAAATGGATGATTGATATTGACGATGACTTGAGCCATCCCGTGACCTTTGTATGGTGTGACTTGCTTGATCCTTGAGTGTGATTGTTGCATCCATGCATTC
Source organism: Lathyrus oleraceus (assembly GCF_024323335.1). Classification (NCBI taxonomy): domain Eukaryota; kingdom Viridiplantae; phylum Streptophyta; class Magnoliopsida; order Fabales; family Fabaceae; genus Lathyrus; species Lathyrus oleraceus. The sequence continues at coordinate 231,964,334 of NC_066583.1, forward strand.
ATGCATTCATTCACATTCATATCATCAACAATGAAAATTTTCTAGGAACTTAAGAGGTCTATTTGTAAACTTTCAGACATGGATAAGCAAAGAAGGAATACGAAGAAGTATAGTTTCAGACAACTCGACTTGAAAGAGTTAAGGAGTTTGACATCTTATGTATTACAGCCCTTGGAGTTCAAAGCGCGCCATCGGAAGCTCTTGTCTATTCTTTCTACTTAGGTTGATGAAGGTCTGATGAGTGTGTTAGTGCAGTTCTATGATCCTCTGTATCGTTGCTTCACTTTTCCAGATTTCCAGCTTTTGCCTACACTTGAGGAGTATGCATATCATGTGGGTATACCTATCCTGGATCAGTTTCCGTTCAGTGGCTTGGAGAGGGTTCCTTCTTCTCAAGAGATTGCTGACATGCTTCATATAGATGTATCTGATGTTGTTGCTCATATGACTACCAGAGGTGGAATTCAAGGTCTCCCATCTGATTTTCTCATTGCTCAAGCTACGTTGTTTGGAAAGGCCATGAGTGAGGACGCCTTTGAAGCTATATTTGTACTTCTCATCTATGGACTAGTGTTATTCCCCAACATCTACAATTTTGTGGATGTGAACGCTATTAGGATTTTCTCTTCTCTTAATCCCGTTCCGACTCTGTTGGGTGACACTTGTTTCTCTTTGCATATGAGGAATGAAAAGGGTGGTGGATCCATTGTGTGTTGTCTGCCTCTGCTGTACAAGTGGTTTATTTCGCACTTGCCTCAGACGCTCGCCTTCAAGGAGAACAAGGGGTGTCTACGGTGGTCCACGAGACTGATGTCTCTCACTAATGATGATATCTCTTGGTATAATTGTGTATATGATAGCGTTCAGATTATCGACTCTTATGGTGAATTCTCCAATGTGCCTCTTCTTGGTACATGTGGTGGAATTAACTACAACCCTGTTTTGGCTCACCGTCAGCTTGGGTTCCCCTTAAAGGATAAACCCAATAACATTTTGTTAGAAGGTGTGTTCTTTTAAGAGGGTAAAGATCCCTAGAACTTAAAGGGCAGAATGGTCCGCGCCTGGCACAAAGTCCATAGGAAGGGAAGGAAGGAGCTTGGTCCGAAGAATTGTATTGCTTTGAAACCCTACACCGCTTGGGTGAGGAAGAGAGCTCTCAAGTACCGTATGCCCTGTGATTATCCGAGACCTACCCCTATGGTTATGGTTGGGCCTTCAACCCTCCCTTATCAAGGAATAGAGGAGTTGAGATACGAAGACCGGTCGCGTGCTTGGGTTCGTGAGCGAGAGGAACTTCTTCAGCAGCTCAGAGATAATGATGCAGTGATAGAGTTTCTAGAGCCTGATGATGTGGTTACTTCTCTTCTTCCACAGTCATCCAGGTTTTGGAAGAGGAAGTATGATCGGCTCGCCAAGGAGAAGGCCGATATGGAAGCAGCTTATGAGAGAGAGGTGAAGAGGCTTCGTGCAGCTTATCTTCCGATTTCGAGAGCTTTGGACAATTGTTTCTAGGGCTCCATAGGATGTTTATTCTCTTTTTCTCTTGTATTGTATTTAGTTACCAAGACTGTACTTCTTCATTGGTGTAAAATTTTCCAAATATTATTGTTATGTGCATTCCATATATGTCTTACAAGATTAATATTTGCAAATATTTGCAAGTAGATCTCTATAAAGTTCCTCAAATAAAAAAAATCATATGCACAAACATTGCATGCATCATATGCATAAGCATGTTTTGTTCCAAGCTCAGTGCTCTAACTATTTGCTCTTCATTTATTTTGAAGACAAGCTGACACACCGGTATAATACAAGGGCTAATCTACCGAGGATAATGGAGCACTTAGAGCAAGAGAACCGGGATCTAAAAGAAGAGGTTGCTAGACTGACTTCCATGATGGAGTCAGTGCTGGCTGCCCAGAGCCAAGCTTCGCCAACTCTTGCAACTCCTCCCCAGAGGACTGTCATTTCTGAGGTTGCTACCTCGACTGTGCCTGCTGCAACAACCCATTTCGCTCCTTCTATGACAGACGGGTTCCCGTGGGGAATGCCTGCCAATTTTGTGCCCGAGGGTTTTGCTCTTACTCTCGCTTCTCTGTCGGCATCTAGCCCGGTCCTTTCTGTGTCATATCCCGTTGTGCACACCTTGTCACGAGTTGAAGACATCATCTATCACTCCGAGCCATCTGAGGGCCCTGATGTGTATGAAAAGATGGATGAGATGAAAGACCAATTCCTTGAGTTGCGCAAGGAACTGAAGACTCTGAGGGGTAAGGACCTCTTTGGTAAAAGTGTTGCTGAGTTGTGCCTTGTGCCCAACGTGAAGGTCCCTATTAAATTCAAAGTACCTGACTTTGAGAAATATAAGGGAAACACATGCTCGCTCAGCTATCTTGTGATGTATGCTCGCAAGATGTCAACACAAACAGATAATGACCAGTTGCTTATCCACTACTTCCAGGATAACTTATCAGGTTCCGCGCTCCGGTGGTACTTTGGTTTGGAGAGTGCGAACATCCGATCTTTCAACGATCTTGGCGAGACCTTTGTCAATCAATACAAATATAACGTGGATATGGCTCCTGATAGGGACCTATTGAGAGCAATGTCGCAGAAAGACAAAGAGACCTTTAAGGAGTACGCCCATAGATTACGCGAATTGGCAGCTCAAATAGTGCCACCCCTGGAAGAGAAGGAGATGACAAAGATCTTCTTGAAGACTTTGAGCTCTTTCTACTATGATAGAATGATTGCCAGTGCTCCCTCGGATTTCACCGAAATGGTGAATATGGGAATGAGACTGGAAGAAAGGGTCTGTGAAGAACGACTATCCAAAGAAGACAACTCTTCAGCAAAGAGATATGGGGGATTTGCTAAGAAGAAGGAGAGAGAGACACATGCTATGTCATCCCATATTAAAAGAAGGCCCTATGTAACGAGGAAGAACAAGCGCCCTGCCATTAAATAACACCAGGTGGCTCATATATCACCTGCCTTTCGAGAAATTCATCACCACCACCACCAACAACATCGTCCACAACAACAGGCCTACCAGCCTCGAAACAACAATAACACCATCACCAGCAACTACGAGAGGAAGAGGGTAACTTTTGAACCAATTCCGATGACTTATGTCGAGCTCTATCCATCTCTGATTGATAGAAAACTGATTACTCCACGAGACCCTCCTGTTGTACCTACCAACCCTCAGTGGTGGTATAAGCCTGAACTACAATGTATATATCATTCCGGTGCCCCCGGACATGATGTGGAGAATTGTTACCCGTTGAAGACCAAGGTACAAGACCTTGTGAGAAGCGAAATATTGTTTTTCGAGGACGTGGGTCCTAATGTGAATAAGAACCCATTGCCCGAGCATGGGAAAACTGCTGTGAATGTGGTCCAGGGATGCCCTGGTAAATATAAAGTCTTGTATGTTAATGATATCAGGAAATCTTTGGTTGAGATGCATAAGCTGTTGTGTGAACACATCCACTATGAGCATGACCATGATAGGTGCCAGGTGTGCACTATCAACGAGAGAGGATGCCGACAAGTTAGAAAGGACATCCAACAGATGCTGGATCAAGGATGATCGAAATACTTCAAAATCGTGACGAGGACGAAGTTGATGTTATCTCCCCGGTTTTTAAAATTCCTGAGCCTGTTGTCGTTAAGTATGATGGCAGCAAGAAGAAGGTATCTCCAGCTCTGGTAATCAAGCCAGCGGGTCCTGTCCCATACTCATCTAACAAGGTTGTTCCCTATAAGTATAATGATGTGATGCTAGAAGATGGGAAGGAGGTGTCGTTGCCCTCAATCTCTGTTGTGAGCATCTCAAACGTCAGTGGTGTGACCCGTAGTGGTCGTGTTTTCTCGGTGCAACCGAAATCCCACGAAGATGTTTTGAAGAGAACAGTTAATAATTCTGCCGGTCCCGTGGGGACTTCTTCTTCGAACAATTTTGTTCCTGCTGTGAAGGGTGTTGACCCTGTTGTTGATAAAGCTGTTAAAGCTCATGTCTTGGTTGGCCAGTCTGGCACTTTGAGAGAGGACGGTAATGAGATGATGAGACTCATCAAAAGGAGTGAATACAATGTTGTTGATCAACTACTACAAGCTCCATCAAAGATATTTGCCTTATATTTATTGATGAATTCTGAGCCACACCGTGAATCTTTACAGAGGGTATTGGATGTAGCATACGTGGATCACAATGTCACTATAGAGCAGTTTGATAGCATTGTTGCAAACATAACCGCTTGCAACAATTTGAGCTTCTGTGATGCTGATCTTCCCGAAAAGGGAAAAGACCACAATTTGGCTCTACACATTTCAATGAACTGTAAGGATGATGCCTTGTCTAATGTGTTGGTGGACACATGATCATCACTTAATGTGTTGCCAAAATCCACTCTGGCCAAACTTTCATACCAGGGGCCTCCCATGAGGCAGTGGAGTGGTCGTGAAGGCGTTTGATGGATCGTGCAAAACCGTGATCGGTGAATTAGAACTCCCGATCAAGATCGGACCTAGTGATTTCCAGATCACTTTCCAAGTCATGGATATTCATCCATATTACAGTTGTTTGCTTTGCAGACCATGGATTCACGAGGCAGGCGCCGTGACATCCACCCTACACCAGAAGTTGAAGTTTGTTAAAAATAAGAAGTTGGTGGTGATAGGGGGAGAGAAGGCTCTCTTGGTAAGTCATTTATCTTCCTTCTCCTACATTTATGCTGAGGATGAGGTTGGAACTCCGTTCCAAGCCTTTTCTATTGTCGAGCCTTCAAGGAAATGACTTTCTTCATTTGTCTCTTACAACGATGCGAAGTTGGCCATTGAGCATGGTGCAACTACTGGTTTGGGGCACATGATCAAGTTGGAAGATAATAAGTCCTGAGCTGGCATAAGGTATTCTTCAGGTATTTCCAATGAGCGTGGGTTGTTCCATAGTGGAGGTTTCATCCACACAGTTGAAGATCAGGAAGCCACTGCCATTGTTGAAGCTGATGAAGAGGAAGACCTGGGAAACTTTGTCATACCTGGCGGGATCTGCAATAATTGGGTCGTTGTTGATGTTCCAACAGTTATCCATAAGTCCACGTAATGTGTTCATTTTTGTTTGGAAACCCTTCTCCCATGCCAAAAGGATAAGTGATGACATTGTTGGCATATTTGATTAATACAATGATATTCATTCAACAATCACATGTTAAATGTTTGTTTTTCCAAATTATTTCCCTTTTTGCTTTTTGCATGAAATTGGTGATCACCATAAAACCCTAAAAAGAGAATAAAATCAATCTTTTCATCTGCATAATGATTTGCCTTGCTTGAATTCTGAAATCTCTTTTATACTCAAAATCATTATGCAAGTTAATCAAACCCATTGAACATAATGATCCAACACCATGTCCCAACTTTGAGTTCCCTGTATTTGAGGCAGAAGAAGATGATGTTGAAGAGATTCCTGATAAGATTACCTGTTTGCTTGAGCACGAGGAGAAGATCATTCAGCCGCATCTTGAGAATCTGGAAACAGTCAACTTGGGGTCCGAAGACTGCATTCGTGAAGTGAAGATTGGGGCACTCCTTGAAGAGTCTGTGAAGAAGGGGTTGATTGAGTTGCTACGAGAATATGTCGACGTCTTTTCCTGGTCGTATGAAGACATGCCTGGTCTAGATACTGATATTGTGCAACATTTCTTGCCATTGAAGCCTGAGTGTGTGTCGGTGAAGCAGAAGCTCAGAAGAACTCATCCTGATATGGCAGTGAAGATTAAAGAAGAAGTTCAGAAGCAAATTAATGCGGGGTTTCTGGTGACTTCTACATATCCTCAATGGGTGGCCAATATTGTGCATGTGCCTAAGAAAGATGGAAAAGTACGAATGGGTGTGGATTACCGTGACTTGAATAAAGTTAGTCCAAAAGATGATTTTCCTCTACCACACATTGATATGTTGGTAGACAATACAACTAAATTCAAGGTCTTCTCATTTATGGACGGATTTCCAGTTATAAGCAGATTAAAATGGAACCCGAGGATATGGAGAAGATAACATTCATCACACCTTAGGGAACATTCTGTTATCGAGTGATGCCCTTCAATTTGAAGAACGCCGGAGCCACGTATCAACGAGCTATGACTACCTTGTTTCATGATATGATGCACAAGGAGATTGAGGTGTATGTTGATGATATGATTACAAAGTCGAAAACGGAAGTTGAGCATGTAAAGCACTTGTTGAAGCTTTTTTAGCGTTTGAGGAAGTACAAACTCCGCCTAAATCCGAACAAGTGTACATTTGGAGTCCGTTCCGGAAAGTTATTGGGCTTTATTGTCAGTGAAAGAGGTATTGAAGTTGATCCTGCCAAGGTCAAAGCAATACAAGAGATGCATGCGCCCAAAACTGAGAAGCAAGTCCGAGGTTTTCTTGGCCGCTTGAATTACATTTCGAGATTTATATCCCACATGAATGCCACATGTGCGCCTATATTCAAGCTCCTCAGGAAAGATCAGCGTCATGATTGGACCGAAGATTGCCAGAAGGCCTTTGACAGTATCAAAGAGTATTTGTCTGAGCCTCAAATTTTGTCTCCGCCTATTGAAGGGAGGCCATTGATTATGTACATGACAATACTTGATGACTCCATGGGATGTGTACTGGGTCAGTAGGATGAATCAGGGAAGAAAGAATATCCAATATACTACTTAAGTAAGAAGTTCACTGATTGTGAGTCTCGGTATTCAATGCTTGAGAACACATGTTGTGCTTTGGCTTGGGCCGCTAAGCGCTTACACCAGTATATGTTGAATCATACAACATGGTTGATATCCAAAATGGATCCAATCAAGTATATCTTTGAGAAGCCTGCTTTAACTGGGAGAATTGCCTGTTGGCAGATGTTGTTATCTGAGTATGATATTGAGTATCGAGCTCAGAAAGCTATTAAAGATAGTATCTTGGCTGACCACTTGGCACATAAACCAATTGAAGATTATCAGTCTGTGCAGTATGAATCTCCTGATGAGGAGATTCTGTATTTGAAGATGAAAGATGGCGATGAGCCTACGCTCGATGAAAGGCCAGATCCTGGTTCCCGATGGGGTATGGTGTTTGATGGTGCTGTTAATCAGTATGGAAATGGTATTGGGGCAGTGATTATTACTCCTCAGGGCACACATTTTCCTTTTACAGCAAGGCTAACTTTCAAATGCACGAATAATATGGCGGAATATAAGGCCTGTATTATGGGTTTGGAGGAATGTATTGATCTTAGGATCAAACATCTTGATGTTTATGGTGATTCAACCCTTGTTGTTAATCAGATTAAGGGTGAATGGGAGACGAATCAGCCTGGCCTCATCCCATATAGAGATTATGCGAGGAGGATTTCAACTTTCTTTACTAAGGTTGACTTCCATCTCATTCCTCGAGATGAGAATCGGATGGCAGATGCTCTTGCTACACTTGTTTCAATGATTGTGGTGAAATATTGGAATGAAGTTCCCAATATCACTGTGATGCGCTTGGATAGACCAACTCATGTATTTGCAGTTGAAGAAGTAAAAGATGATAAGCCATGGTATTATGATATCAAATGCTTTCTCCAAAGTCAGACTTACCCGCTTGGGGCATCTATTAAAGATAAGAAGACTTTGAGAAGATTATCTGGCAGTTTCTACCTTAATGGTGACGTGCTTTATAAGAGGAATTTTAACATGGTTCTGCTCAGATGCGTGGATAGACACGAAGAGACCTGTTGATGACTGAAGTCCATGAGGGTTCATTTGGTACTCATTCCAATGGACATGCTATGGCTAAGAAGATGTTGAGAGCAGGCTACTATTGGCTGACAATGGAGTCTGATTGCTGCAAATATGTGAAGAAATGCCACGAGTGTCAGATTTATGCGGATAAGATCCATATTCCCCCGACACTTCTGAATGTTATTTCCTCACCATGGCCTTTCTCCCTGTGGGGAATTGACATGATTGGCATGATTGAACCAAAGGCGTCGAACGATCACCATTTTATTCTTGTAGCTATTGATTACTTCACTAAGTGGGTTGAAGTTGCATCATATGCGAATGTGACCAGGCAGGTGGTTGTGAAGTTTATCAAGAATCAACTCATATGCCAATATGGTGTGCCAGACAAGATCATTACTGATAATGGATCTAACTTGAACAACAAGATGATGAAAGAGTTGTGTTGCGAGTTCAAGATTGCACATCATAATTCTTCTCCTTACAGATCCAAGATGAATGGGGTTGTTGAAGCTGCTAACAAGAACATCAAGAAGATTATTCAGAAGATGGTTGTTACGTATAAAGATTAGCATGAGATGCTGCCATTTGCTTTGCATGGCTATCGTACATCTGTCCGCACTTCAGCAGGGGCAACCCCTTTCTCTCTTGTGTATGGCATGGAGGTTGTGCTCCCCGTGGAGGTTGAGATCCCATCAATGAGAGTCTTGATGGAAGCCAAGTTGACTGAGGCTGAATGGGTTCAGATTCGTTATGACCAGTTGAACTTGATTGAAGAGAAGAGATTAACTGCCATGTGCCATGGTCAGTTGTATCAGCAAAGGATGAAGAAAGCCTTTGATAAAAAGGTCAAGCCTCGTGTGTTCCGACAAGGTGATCTCATGCTCAAGAAAGTCTTGTCTTTCGCGCCCGATTCCAGGGGCAAGTGGAATCCAAACTATGAAGGTCCATATGTTGTTAAGAGAGCTTTTTCAGGCGGTGCTTTGTTACTTACAACTATGGATGGGGAGGATTTCACTCGTCCTGTGAATTCAGATGCAGTCAAGAAATACTTCACCTAAAATAAAAACAGAATAGCTCGCTAAGTTGAAAACCCGAAAGGGGGACTTAGGCAAAAATGAGCGTCTCGGTGGATTGAAAACCCGAAAGGGCGATTCAGGAAAAAGTTAGAGATATAAAAAGTGAATATATTCCGCTAGATTGAGTACCTCACTCTGGGGAAATTTAGGCAAAATTAGGGATTTGCCAAGTAACTGCATCCTGACAAGACTTTGTTCTATAGCTGTCATCTGTCAAAGATTCTCGCTCAGTCATTGTCAACTGAAACTTCAAATACATTGGATTCAGAGTTGGTGGAGAAATGGTCATTATGTTCAATGTAGCCATTTTTCCAATATATATCACCAATTCCAAATTTGTAAAGATCCATGGAGTCTCGCCATTTGCGGACTACCATTCTATCAAATACATTTGAGCCTTTATCCAATTCTTTGCACTCTTATTTGTTTCTGTTTAACAAATGTTTGCATGTTTTAATTGATAAATATCATTGTTTTAAACAAATAATGTTTTATAAACTGTTTTTAAACAAAGTGAACATTCACAATGACTGAAAGGATAAATGGAATGTCTTTAGTGCTCTCCCAAGGATAGTATGATCTCCCAAAGGGTAAGACACTTGTTCATATTCTGGCATGTTTGTATCCTCTTCATCATCTTTCAGGTTGTCTCCCCAGCGAGCGCAGAAAGAATAAAACATTATCAATTCCCCAGAGAATTTGGAGTTTCGACCTCGTTCTTTTAGAGATGTGTATACCTCTATATCAGGCACTAGCATTTATGTTTTATCAATTATATGGTTGTCATCCCTTGCATGGACTGGCCTAAAATCCCTTATAGATTGATAAAAGTTTATATGCTACCTATTCACGAGGAACTTGGTATGTCCCCAGTATGAGTAGAAGTCCTCAGCGGAGTAGGCATGTGTTCTTGGCAAAGCTATTTTACGGTTATCTCCAAAGCAGTAGTTGCCTAGAGCAGTTGATGAGGGGTTTGTTCCCCTTTTCACCCCCAGCGTGGCACGTATTGACAAAGGATTCACTTCCGATTCCCTTAGCCAGGAAAGTTCCTCCGGAGGTACTTGTAGTTATCCCAGCAGGTTGGCTTACAGCTGATCCCTAGTTGGGTCGCCTACAGTCCATCCTCAATGGAGTTGCCTGATCCTAGCTTGACATCTGTATCCCTTCCATGATTGAATATTTCTTCCAGTATCGGACGATGATGAGGAAGATGTGTTGTTTCCTTCCCCGGAGGAGCAAATTGTTCCTTCTCCCGTCAACAGAGATGTCTCTTCAGCAGTTAGAAGAGAATGCTTGATTGATGTGTATCTGTTTGGTGGTTGTTCCCCACGGAATCTCACAACATCCCCTGATAAGATCCCCAGTAAAGTTCTTTTATGACAGATCTTATTGACATCTCTGCATGTTTCCCAGCTGAGACTTAGCCCATCCCCAACATTGGTCCATGACTCTTGGTATTTGATGCATTCCCACCAGAATTGATTTCTCCTGTGGGTCTGGCCTTTCTGTTTTGAGATGTTATACTGGATGTTTGCCCATTGATCCTCGGACCTGTTTGTGTTAGATATGTCTGCCTGTCAGCATTAATCACACATAAACCACGCATATGCATGCATAATCATGGCATTCAGATACTCATGTTGCATTCCTTGCCATATATCTTTGCCTGTTATCTCCTGTTATTGGTGAAATGTTCTTCCCCAAGCAGATGTTTGTGTCTGATCTCTCCATATAGAGTCAGCCCCATAAGCAGAAAGTGTCTATCTTTCCTTCTTCATTCCCCACTGAGTTATGTCCTCGTGGATGATTTTTGTTTCAGTTTCCTCCCTAATTGTGTATTGGGATGGAATTACTCCCCTGAGTTATATTCTCATCAGGTTGATTCTTGTTTAATTGTGTCCTTCTAGTTTGTTCCTAGATTGACTCCTTTCCTGTTATTCCTTGGCAGGTTCCAGTGGTTTAGTTGTTCAATTGCTCAGTAACCAGTAATCGTTCATCCTTTTCCCCACCGAACCTTGTGGCCTTCTACCTAGTAACCGGTAGTTGTAAGTCCTATTTTTGTGGTTTTCTACCCAGTAACCGGTAGATGTAATCCCATATTTGTTGGTTATCTTTACTCAATATTCGGTATTGATATTCCTTCGTTTTTGAGTATACCACCCAGTAACCGGTGATATATCTTTTGGATGATCGCTTTTGTAAAGCAATTTATCCCCCGCGAGTCATCTTTCATTTACCTCTTTGTTTGGTAACGATTGTTTCTCCTTCTGATTGGTCATCATTTTATACCCAGTACCCGGTATCCCGATGTCCTTTCTTTTCGGTCGATTTATCCTTTATTAAACTAGTAACCGGTTGTGGATAATCTTCCATGCGAGTATGTTATCTACGTTATGACAGTAATAGATAATATATCTCATGCACTCTTCAGTCAAAGTCTTTGTTCTCCCCCAGTTGAGTAAGATTCGTATTTCCTTATGGAATCGAATGCCCATCCTGTAAGTCGAGTTTTCCTTTTCAGTCCTCCTTTCGGATGATGAGTGTCTTGGATATGTTCCCAATTCACGCCTGGTTGGTCACTTATTATATGCCCAGTAACCGGTATCACTAGTATTCCTTCCTTCTGCTCCCTATTACGACCTTTTGTCCCCTATGGAATCAGATTTTCCTGAGTTGAGATGCGCCTTTAGGTCCTCCTCAGATGTTTTGGATGATTGATATATCTCACCCTTATACCGGTCTTAGATATTCTTTCTCCCTGAGCATGTTGTTATCTCACCCAGTAACCAGTGTTTCAATAACATGTCTCCTTTTGAGTTTATTACCCAGTAACTGGTAATATCTCGTTGTTTCTTTCTCAGCTGGGTCCTTTGCGAACATCCCCGTCTGAGTCCGAATTTTTATCTGAGGTATCCTTTGCAGATAGTTTTGCTGTGTTGGCATATTCCCCAATACATGCATCTTTGTGTCAGCTCGAGTCTTTCCATCAATTTATTTTCGTGGAATCCCTTCGTGTCTCCCAGCAAGTTTGCAAGTCGTGACCTGCTCACACTGTTTTACCTTCTTCCCCCAGAGTCTCTGTCTCCCTAGTGAATGTGTTACTCGTATGGATTTTTCAGTTTCTCCCGATTCCTTTTCCTTCATGGTAAATATTCACCATGAAGATTTTATTTTTTGCATGCATACATTTGCATCATGAGGTCTCTTAGGGACCAAAATTCATCTTTTTGTTATTATTTAAGCCCATTCTACCTCGTCGAGACGAAGATTTTAACCTTCATATCTCCGGCTAGAATGACCTTAAATAGGGGCATCTGTAAGACCCTAATTTTGACCCTAAGATCCCTCATGGCATCATATCATTTGCTCAATGCATTGCCTCAAGGATCATAGCATGTGTGGCTCCTTAACCCTTGGGTTGGGATTTGTGTGAGTTGGTTTGAGACCACCAAGCATGTTTGTATTGTATATTATTGCTTTTCTTATTTTGATTACTAACCAAAAGCACAAAAATATGTCACTAACTCTTTTATTTTGAAGCAAGTGATCATGTGCTCCCAATGCTCCTAGGAGGCTCCTAAGCTTAATGAAATGGCTAGATGAAGATAAAAGCAAGTATGAAAATGGTCCACAAAGTTCCTAATCATCATATATGTCTCCCAAGTATCTCAATTTTCCAATTTGATCAAGATAACCCAAAGGTCTTGAGGATTGTTTCCAAAGGAAACCCTAATTCAATTGTGCATTGATTGTGCCTTGCTCATGAAGCAACCTCAACCTATGATCAAATTCAATCAAGGGAAGTTCTTTCATTCATTATTTTTATGCATATATGAGCCTATGTGAGTACCCTCAATCATTCATTCATGAATATTACCCCAAGAGAAACAATGTTCTTAAACACCATATGAACAAAGTTTATGTTCATAAAAAATCCATTTGAAACTTGTAAGGTCATCATTCATTTCAAAACATTATAGGTCATTTTGACTGAAACCCTAGTTTTGGGTCAAATTCCCAAGGACCTAGCTTCCTTATTTTTTATTATTTTGAGGTGAGACCAAATGCATTGTAAAGCTTAAGATGTCTACTTAAAATTTTATGTTGGAAAAAATTCATAATCCTAAAATAAACACATGTGATAATACAAAACATTATAGGTCACTTTGGACCAAAACCATTGAATTTGAAAAATGTCCAACTTCAAGTGCCCATAACTTTCTCATGCAAAATCCAAATTATGCAAAATTTAAGTCCAAATTTATCATCTTGAAAATATATCCAACTTTTATGTTGGAGATTTTTCCATTTGAGGCTTGCATCATTGAAACAGAAGGGCTTGAAGTTGCTTGGTTTTGGCCAAAAATTTCAAAGGGAACCTAGACATGTTTTGTACCCCAAACTTCAAAGCCAGTTTTCATAAATTTCCAAACTCCAAATGGATTTTTGCCCAACATGACTTTTGTTCCTTATGTCAAGAGATTTCCAACCATTACTCACATGACCATTTTTGGATTTTTCATGTTTGAGTTTTGAAGAGCTCAATGTTTAGGTTCAATTATGCAATTCACATCATAACTTCATGCACAAGCCAATGCAGCTCCAATTACATGTCTAAACCATTTGCATTTGAGTTCAGCTTGCATTTTCATCCATTTTTGGGCTTTGCACGCACCTGTACATGCCCATGCATAAAGAGTCCAAGTTCCATGCACACGAGCAAAGCACCCCATTGCATCATCAACAGCTATAAATAGAAGTGCTAGCTCATTCAAATTTCAACCTGAAAGAGATCTAAAACTTTGCTGGATTGAAACCTCACCCTCACTCAAAGGAATTTCAGTTTTCATTTCTCAATTTCAAGCTTGAATTTCAACATCCTTAGTTGATCTTCAAGTCTTAATTCCTTAGCCTTGCATCATCATTACATCTCCAGATCAAATTTGGACCAAAAGCTTGGAGAGACCGTGTTGTTCAAAGCTGTATTTCAGAGGTATATCACCAAACTATTTTGATATGGATCTTGAAATACAATGTGAATTGCTTGAGTTTGAACTGTTTTTTGAAGTCCTCGAGCAAGAGGCAGGTCAGTGGTGGTCTTAATTTCATGAATCATGACATTTCAGATCAAACACCATGATCTTCAACCTCTTGTTTCTCTCTAAATAGAAACATTGAGGAAGATCCAAGATTACAGGGGTGATGTATATCACCCCAACTTCTTTTTGATACATTATTTCTTTATTTTTATTAAGTTTTAAAACCCTCCTCGTGGTGGTCGGAACCAGTTCGCTGGCCGGAGAAGATGGTGGTTTCCACCACCATCCCCACGTGGGAGCTTCATTGCCATCAGATCTTGTGGAAATGTTATAATCGTGGCCTTGCATTTGTTTGACCTTTTTTAATTCAATGTGTGATGTGCTTGACCAAAGAACATGGTATGACCACGCCTCTGAACCGTGTGATGATGCCACGTCAATTAATGAGACGGATCCAATGGGCGCTGATTTTTTCTATTTTCTTATTTTCTGATTAATTCCATTTAATTCCTTTTATTTTCAAAAATTCACAAATATTTTATTTGAAGTCACAAAAATATGAGACCAACACCAAAAAATTTCTTGAAAAATCTAGTTTCATATTTTGATTTTTAATTATTTATGTGACTTCATTTAATATTTTTTGTGAATTATTTGGTTTTTGATAGTTTTTAACTCATTTTAAATACTTTTTGATATCTGAAAAATCCAAAAATATTTTCTTAACACATATGGATCATGAGGAGTCAATGAAAAATAGTCTCATCAATTTCTTAATTGATTTGAGATTTATTTGAGATTTTAATACATTTGTATTATTTTTCATTGTTTTTAATTGTTTTAAAATAGTTTCTGATTTCAAAAATTGTTGAAATTTTTTGTCAAACTTTGTTTGACCATGTTAGACCTATGAGAATTTAATTGGACATGTTTATGTTGATTTGAATTGAATTTGAGGTTTGACCATATTTTGTCCATTTTAATTTTGCATTTATTTTAATTCCAAAAATACCAAAAAAATATGTGTGACTTGTTGACTTCTAATCTTCATTCCTTTTCTGTTTAACATTGATTGATGATGATTTGATTCACTTTTAACCAATTGTATTTGACATTTGAATTCTCTTTTTATTCATTTCATCTTCATCTCACTTCTTTTTATTTTGGCCAATGAGTTAATGTCTTATGGTTGGTCTTGACATATGAGAGGTTTAACCTTCTTTGATCCAAATCAAGCTCAACTTGATCCAAGATCAAGTGAGTTGCTTTGTGTCCAAGATAGGTTGCTTCTTGGTCAAGCAAAAAACCTAAAGTCCATACAAGGCTTTCCTTCTTTTCTTTTGGCATGACAAGTTGTAGGAGCTTGGCTTACTAGTCATGATCTCTAACTTGTGTTTATTTTCCTATAGTTTTATTGACCGGCCTCAGATAGGTGTGACTACTACATTAGTCCACTTACGATTGCTTAACATAAAACTAAATTGTCTTATGACACACTAACATAACCACTAATTACTAACTTTAGTTTGAGCATTTAATTTCTTGCAATTTACTTTAATGCAATTTACTTTCTTGCTCATTTATTCATATTGCTTTTCCTTTTGCTCAAATGAGCACATATTTTATGTTTATGCCATTTTCCTTTTGCCCATTTGAGCTCATTATTGTATATAAATATATTGTTGTCTTGTGTTTGTTTTGTCTTTGTTTGTGTGAACCCAATACAAAAAGGAGAAAGGACTTAGAATTAGGACTTACCTATGCTTAAAGGAGTTCAAGAGCAACTAGGTCTCATGCCTTTAGAATGCTAAACTTGTTGAAGAGCAACTAGGCCTCATGCCTTTAGAATGCTAAATCTTAAAGTTGACTTCAAAGGACTTCCTAATCTAAACTCATTCTTTGTCCATTCCTCTTATTGTGTTGTGAACTTTTTTGATGTTTGTTCTTGTGTGATAGGGATTCCATCTTGAGATAGTAAGAAGAACCATTGTCATGAGTAGCCAAGTTAAGAGAGACAAGCCAAATGGAGATCCTAGGAGCTTGAATCTAAATATTGTGTGATCGCTTGTTGTTTGCTAAGTCCCAAGGAAATGAGCATCTTGAATCATCTCTATGATCTCAAGAAAAAGAACTCCAAGGGTTTTATCCTCTCTCTTTATCTTTGTATGCTTTAGGACTAGCCCTTCTCTTCTTCTCTCCACTCTAACCCAAGCCAAACTCTCTTTGTGCAAACTTTGACATTGTTTTTAAATTAGAAACCTAGGCCTTATGCCTTTTACTTTTCAAAATCTTTTCATTAATACTCATTGTGAATGAACCTTAATCCAACTTTGACTTCATTTTTGTAAATAAATCTAACTTGTAAATACAACTCACTCCAAGTTGTTTTTGTGGTTCCAATGGCCACCTTTGTTAAAACTTTTTCATAAACATTAGTCATAGGTTTGAGTTATCATAGTGGTGGATGTAAACCTCACCTTATCCTTAGTGATTGGACTATAAGTCTTCCATACTTATTATAAGGTTAACTCCTCACTAGTATGTTGAAGCTCTCCTCACATGGTGGATTGTTGGTTTAGGTTGAGTTTTATCCCTTTGATAACAAAAGACCTTAAGGCTTTTGATCAAATCAATTCACCAATCTTTGAGATTTTTACCCTGAACTACGAGGTTTTGATCCTACTTTTGTGATGGTACGTAGGCAATGGGTTCATCCATTCAAACAAAAAATTGTAAATATAATATATTCTCTTCTCATCCCCCCAATCTTTTGCACATATCTTCACAAATACCAACCTACAACTCACATTTGCAAAAGAGGTTCCCTTAGAGTACTAAGGATGTTTTCGGTGCGTAAAACCTTCCAATTTCATAACCAACCCCTTTACCTAGATCTCTGACATTTTTATTAGTTTTTGATTTGATAAAACTTCTTACTTGGCTTTTGTTCGCTTTTTAGCCTTTCCTTTGGACAAATAAAAGTGCAGTGGCGACTCGAATTGTATGTTTACTTTTGGCTTAGTCAATAAACCATAAGGTAATGAATACCCCGCTACAGATGGCTGCTTACAAAATGTCTCCATCAGAGTTAAATGAATTAAAGAAGTAGTTAGAAGAATTTCTTAAGAAGAGATTTATCAGACCAAGTGTGTCACCTTGGGGAGCGCTAGTGTTCCTTGTAAAGAAAAACGATGGGAGTATACAGTTGTGTGTTGATTACCACCAGCTGAATAAAGTGACGATTAAGAACTAATATCCACTTCTCATAATTGATGATCTAATGGATCAGATGGTGGGGGCTTCTGTATTTAGTAAGATCCACTTAAGGTTAGGTTATCACCAAATCCGAGTGAAAAGCGAAGATATCCCGAAGCCAACATTTAGAACTTGATACGGTTATTATGAGTACTCTGTGATGTCGTTTGGGGTGTCTAATACTCCCAATGTGTTTATGGAGTACATGAATCATATTTTCCATCCTTAGCTGGATCAATTTGTTGTGGTGTTCATTGATGATATATTGGTGTATTCTAAATCAGATGAGGATCATGCAGAGCATATTCAAGTGGTAGTACAAGTGTTGAAAGAGAAGAAATTATATGCCAAGTTATCTAAATGTGAGTTCTGGTTACGAGAAGTGAGCTTTCTCGGGCATGTAATCTCAGGTGGTGGTATAACAGTTGATCCGACGAAGATTAATGTGATGCTTCAGTGGGAGGCTCCGAAGACAGTTTTTGAGATTCGAAGTTTCCTTGGTTTGGCTGGCTACTACAGAAGATTTATTGAGGGGTTCTCGAAGCTAGATTTATCTCTAACCCGGTTGACTCAAAAGGGTCAAGCCTTTGTGTGGGATATGCAATGTGAGGACAATTTTTCAAGAGCTAAAGAAAAAGTTAATGACGAAACCAATTTTGATATTACCAGAACCTTCAAAACCATTTGCTGTTTATTATGATGCGTCTCATACGAGTTTGGGTGGTGTTTTGATGCAGAATGGCCAAGTGGTAACTTATGCCTCTTGACAATTGAGGATTCACTAACGTAACTACCCTACTCATGATTTGGAGCTTGTTGTAGTTATGTTTGTGTTGAAGATGTGGCGACACTAGTTGTATGACTCCCGGTTTTAGATATTCAGTGATCATAAGAGCTTGAGATATCTTTTTGATCAGAAGGAACTGAATATGCGTCAGAGGAGGTGGTTAGAATTCTTGAAAGACTATGACTTTGGTTTGAATTACCATCCTGGTAAAGTCAATGTTGTAACAGATGCTTTGAGTCAGAAATCTTTACACATTTCAACTTTGATGGTCAGGGAGTTGGATTTGATAGAACAGTTCAGAGACTTGAGTTTAGTATGCGAAGTGACAACTGCTAGTGTGAGATTGGGTATGCTGAAGTTGACCAGTGGATTTCTTGATGAGATTAGAAAGGGTCAGACGAAAGATGTAACTTTAGTTCATCAATTATCTTTAGATAACCAAATTGCGGATGCAGATTTCAGACTTGATGATAATGGTGTCTTGAGATTTTAGAAAAGGGTTTGTGTACCTGATGTGTCAGAGCTCAAGTAGATGATTTTAGAGGAGAGCCATATGAGGAGTTTGAGTATTCATTCAGGTGCTACTAAGATGTACCAAGATCTGAAAAAGTTGTTTGGGTGGCCGGGAATAAAGAGATACATTGCTAAGTTTATGTACTCTTGCTTGACTTGTCAGAAGTCAAAGGTGGAGCGCCAGAGACCAGGTGGACTGATGCAACCGTTGGATGTCCCCGAGTGGAAGTGAGACAATATACCGATGGACTTTGTGACAAGTTTACCAAACACTACTAAAGGAAATGATGTTATATGGGTTATTATGGATAGGTTGAATAAATTGGCTCATTTCATTCCGATTAAGATCAGCTTTTTGTTGTAGAAGCTAGTAGAGATTTATATCAGCATAATTGTGAAGGTTCATGGTATTTCATATAATATTATTTTTGATAGAGACCCAAGGTTCACGTCCAGATTTTGGGGGAGATTAAAGGATCCTTTGGGTTCTAAGTTGAGGTTGGGTTCTGCGTATCATCCACAGACTGATGGCCATACTGAAAGTACGATTCAGCCTCTAGAGGATTTGTTGCGAGCTTATGTCCTAGAGCAGGGAGGTGCTTGGGACGACCACCTTCAATTCATAGAGTTCATGTATAATAATAGTTACCATTCCAGTATTGGGATGGAACCTTTTGAGTCTCTATATGGTATGAGGTGTTGAACTCATTTATGTTGGTATGAGATTGAGAGAATATTATGATTGGGCCTGAGATTGTTCAGCAGACCATCGAGAAGGTCATGATGATCCAAGAGAAAAGGAAGGCATCTCAGAGCAGGCAGAAAAGTTACCATGACAAGATGAGGAATACTTTTGAGTTCATTGAGGGTGATCATGTTTTTCTGAGAGTCCGGTGACCGGTGTTGGGCGTGCACTGAAGTCGAAGAAGCTTACACCTCGTTTCATTGGTCTATACCAGATCACTCAGCGGGTTGGAGTTGTTTCTTACAAAATAACTTTAGCTCTGTCGCTGGAAAATTTGCATGATGTATTCCATGTGTCCCAGCTTCATAAGTATATTCTCGATCCTTCTCATGTGATTCAGATGGATGATGTGCATGTGAGGGATAATCTGACTGTGGAGGCTTTACCTTTGAGGATTGCAGATCAAAAAGTGAAGTAACTCAGAGGTAAGGAGATTGCTCTTGTGAAGGTCGTATGGGGAGGACCTACTGGAGAGAGCATGACCTGGGAGTCGGGAAGTCGGATGAAGGAGTCTCATCCGGATCTATTTTTATCAGGTAATTTTCGAGGGTGAAAATCTTCAAAGTGGGAGAGAGTTGTAACGCCTTGACTTAGAAATTTTGTTATTTTTGATTATTTTTGTGTTTTCTATGTGATTTTATTGATGATATCAACTATTTATGATGATTGAGGGTATTTTCATAAGTTTATAATTACTATGGTTGATTGGTTTTGAAAACGGGGAGGGTAAAAATATATATTTAATTAATTTAGTATTTTAAATAATTATTTGGATATGTATTTAATTAATTTAAATATTTATTTAAATAATTATTTAATGTGTGATATTATTTTATTATTGAAGTTAAATAATTATTTAGTTGTGATATTTAATTTTGTGAATTTGTTTAGTTGTATGAAATAAAGAGACAGATAGAAAGAAAAAAGTGAGAAATTAATATGGTTTATTATTATTATTATTATCATCGTTATTATTATTATTATTATTATGGTCATCATTATTATTATTATTATTATTATTATTATTATTATTATTATTATAGTTATTATTATTATTATTATTATTATTATTATTATTATTATTATTATTATTATTATTATTATGGGAAGAGAGAGTATGTTGTATCGTAAAAAAAAATACACAGAAAAGAAAATTGGAAAAAAAATTGTCATGAACATTGAAAAAATCTGAAGAATTAGGAAAAAAGATTGGGAAAAAAGATCTATTTTGAGGTAAGGGGAAATTTCTTTACTAATGGATGCTTATGGACAGTCACGATAGTGAGAGGTCCTTACCCTCCTATCTTTGCACTTTTACTATACATGATTTCTGGCATTGTTTGTAACCAAAGGGGTTTTGGCCAAAACCTCTGAGGCCACTGATCATATGAATATATTTACATGTGAATTATGCCATTTTATGATTTTTGTGATGAGTGGTTGTATCTATTTGTGTAGATATGTCTATTGTTCTATGTGATCTCTATTTAGCGTATTTTTTTCAAATATTGTAGAGTGTGTGTTGTTATTATTAATAAAAAAATGTAAATATCTAGCTATATATATATATATATATATATATATATATATATATATATATATATATATATATATATATATATATATATATATATATATATATATATATATATATATATATATATATATATATATATATATATATATATATATATATATATATATATATATATATATATATATATATATATATTCGTAGGTTCATATATTAATTGTATTAATCAAATAAAAAGTAGAGAATTAACGGTGAAAATATATATTAGTTAGATGTTGTTGAATGTGTTTTAAAATGAATCATGATTATAATACTGGTATATTTTTATCCCCAGATCGGTAAATTTGTATAATTTGTTTATGAGATAACATATATATATATATATATATATATATATATATATATATATATATATATATATATATATATATGGTTATGTGCATATTTATATATATGAATAATGTCACTTGATACTTGTATACATATAGGTTTTTTTATAAAGACTCGGTAGTACTTGGTAATATATGTCCTTGTATATGAATGTTGTTTATGTACATATATTAATAATAATGTCAAAATTGCATATTTATTTCTATGCATACATGTTTTTATGATGAGGAATTAACAATCCCACTCAATTCATCTCTTTATAAACACTTGACAATGTTACTTGATATGTTATTAATTCTTTAATTCTATAATTATACTGCTCAAATATTATATTGATTTGTTATTTAATCATGTTGCCCGAAATATTATATATATATATATATATATATATATATATATATATATATATATATATATATATATATATATATATATATATATATATATATATATATATATATATATATATATATATATATATATATATATATATATATATATATATATAGGGCCGTCCCAATTAATTTGGAGGCTTTGTTCTATTTTAAAATTAGATATTTAATAAATGAAAACACAACAAATTAAAAAAATATATTTTATTTAATTGTAAATAAAATTAAATATATAGAGACAAAGATGATAAAAAATACTATGTAGAAATTTGATTTATCGAAGTTTAGTTATTTGCGTCTTTCTTCTCTTACCATCTTCGATTTATAAAAAAAAATGTTCATACCATTTAATAAAAAAAAATTCTTTGAACAATTTCTACAATATTAATTAATAATGAAGTGTTTTATTTAATAAACAATCAACAATGTAAAATCATAAATTTTCAAAGTTTCACGACTACTATTTCAAATTTATTAATGTAGCAATTCACAATGATACAAATATATAAATATTTTCAAAATTACATCTCAAAAATTTGCATAGATTTATAAAATATATTATGGCATTTTTTTATAAAAGTAAAAATATACCTAAAATGTAAGAACAATGAATCAAACTCAGGTTGTATTACTACCAAAATAGTATGGCCACCGCTAGACTACACTACAATAATAGATTAAAATGGAATTGGTGATATATATATATATATATATATTCGTTAGTCTTATATTTATATTGACCCTATCTATCAAATTTTGGACCCTAAAAAGTCGGAGGCCCTGTGCGGTAGTACTCCTCGCACCCCCAAAGGGTCGTCTATATATATATATATATATATATATATATATATATATATATATATATATATATATATATATATATATATATATATATAATCTTGTGGTTACAAAAGATATAAATATTATGCAAAATGATGCAGTCCCAAAATATATGAATATTTAATATAAATTAAATAGAATAAAGTAAGATAATAATAATAATAATAATAATAATAATAATATAATAGTTTAATATTATTACTTATAATATTTGTAGAGTTTAGTTTAAAATATTTAATTATTTAGAGTTTTGTAGAGTTATGACTCATAAGTTACCGGTAGAACATTTTAGAGTACCTTTGGATATTCTAGAGTTATTTTTGAGATATAAGAGTTGTTATAGAGTTATTTAGAGTTCCCTTGATAACTCTATTGGATTAATATAAAAATAATAATTATTTTGAGAAATTATATAATTATTGGATTTAATTATATAAATATTTTTTTAGTTGCTTCAAGAGTTGAACCTATATTTGGAAGTGTTATGTCGTTGATGCGTATGCATAATAATTATTTTGATTTGTGTATGATATTTTGAGTTATGTTCATGCATCATACTAGTATGGAGATTAGGTAGGACTTCGGTCCAATGACGTAGGACCTCAACCCAATGATGTGAGACTTTTGTCTCGAAGTGACGTAGGACTTCGGTCCATTGGTGTTAGGGTTGTTGTCGAGTGATGTGGGATAATATTAGTAAAACACATCAAATACCCAAAAACTTGGTACTGCATGCATTTTGATGAGGTGTTGGTACATTAGCATTGCATTATAATTTTTATGACTCATGTTGTTGTGTGAGAATAATTTGAATTTTTATTTTTAATTATCCTTCTATTTATTTTCACCATTAACATTTGTAAGGATTATTCTCACCCTTTTCTGATTTATTTTGTATGTTTCGATACTTGTTGTACAGATAATCAGTAGTAGTGATTGCTTGTAAGTGGAAGATCATTATGCATCTTACCTTTTCATATTATATTTATTTTCCCCTGTATTAGAGGGATATTGTTCTGATTACGTAATATCATGGGACATGAATTTGACTTATGATGTTTATTAAACTTTATATGCGTTTTCATTATCTTTGGATAATATAGTGATGTAATAATTTTAATTTCCACTGTGAGTATGACTTTTTATATATGAGCAATATCTAATGTGTTGAAGTAACATCTTGTAGTGTGTTTACTCCTTTATAATTGCGATTTGGGGAATAAAGTATTACATCATAATAAGTTATGAGACACTATAGAGTCAACTCACGTATATGTCCACATAAGACCGCTAACTTGTGTCTGTCATCCTCCGATACTTCTCTAGCACCAAATGACTCTCGTAATCTGCTAGTATGTCATCGGGATGTCTGCAAACGATGTTGTTATGAGAAGACTCGAAGGAGGATTTCATAATGATCTGCACATATCTAAACTGACGCATGCATTGCTCTAGCAGATACCTGCATATCATATTCCTCCCACATTCCAGTCATCCAGAGTATAATGAAATGAGATCTAAGGCAGCAGTGTCCCGGTGAACCGTTTATGGTGTCCAGGCGATGTCATCATGTGCAATCTCGTCAACATACACACTAAACGGTTGCACAACATCACACTCTATGTGCGAGAAATACATGCAAATACGTGGACAATCCTCAGTATATCCTACCACACATTCAAACTCGTGTATGCGATGAAAGTGAGATAGGATACATCCATGGAAATGAATAAGAAAAATAATAATAATAACAAGTGTAAAAAAAGCGTTTTTAAAAATATTAGTAATAGTAGCTATGAAAGTTACCATCAGTAGGGTGTAGGAGCCTGTTATTTTCCTTGTCGTCAAAGACAACCTTCGCTTAGCTTGGAGTACAAGTATACCAAACAGGCGCCCCCCAGTTCCACTTGTGAATGGCGGACAAGTCGATGAAGTACTTAACGTATGCCACATCGACGTACGTTGCACTTTTGTCCACAAACATGGACATGCCAACCAAGAATAAGAGGAAACACATCAAAGTACACTCCTGGTAGTAGGTAACCTGTAGATCATCGTCGTCAGCATCATCGGCCAACTCCAAGTTTTCTTCATATAGCTTATTCAAGTTTGAAAATTTGGCATGAGCACTTCTGGCGCTATCACACTGCATCATGGCATCAACCGGATCAATCCCCGAATAAATGACAATCATCTCCTGGACGTCATCACATTTGATACGATACTCGCGGTGTCGCTTACTGTTTACTATATTTTATTACTCGTTTTTGACTCGTGTGCGACAACGGATCAACGGGCAAACCTTAAAACACATAGAGAGATGCATCTTCAAATTAAATTTTGACAAGGTGAAAAACGCTCGACCATTTACGCTTATCTTGTGAGAAAATAGTCCATCCGAAGATGAATCTTCAAAAACTAGAGACATTTTTTACTTTTCATCAAGAGATAGAAAAGACCTATAGAGGTGGAAAAGAAAACCCCCAAAAAACACTAATGATGCCAAACTATTGGATCTGTTGATGCCAAACTATTAGATCTGTTTTTATAACAGTTCAATTTAAAACAAGAGATTAATTGTTGTACATTGTCAATGTAAAAATTTTTACACTACCAATATATCACAACCATCCATTTATATTACTTTTCAAATAGTTAAAATAAAAATCAAACTCACAATATTTATATTCTCTTAAAATCTTCATCATAATAGTTACTAACGTATGTATTATTGATATCTCGATCATCAATAATAATTGACTTCAAGTATTTTTAAAATAATACTCTTATAATATTTAATAAGATCTTGCAATTAGGTTACACTTAATATTTCTTATTATTTGGAATAAAGTTACCCGTATTATATTATTAAATAAATTATAACAAATGTCATGATTTAAATAATGAAAACTCATAGGCACCTACAACTAACTTTAATCGTATTGATATCCCATCTAAATTCGCATCATGACTTACATACACTTGAGGCATCTCGTGTTTTACTTTGCACATTCTATATGATTTATCTAACAATAGATGCGACACAATTTAAACTCGGTTAAAAATATCAACAAGTCTGAATTTTGAATTAACTTAAAATGGAGAAATAAATGTGAAGAAAGGAAGTGATTATCACGTTTAAGGAAGTGAAAATAATGCATTGTTTGAAAGTCTAGAGGAGAGGAGAAGGAAAAGTTTCGATTTTTTTTTTAACTGCATAAGTAAATGTAACAAGGAACAAAATCCTTATAATAACTTGTAGCAACCAGCCAAACACAATTGTTGCATATACTTTAACAACAACATATCATTCAAAGATAAAGGTATTATAAAAACAACCTATTCGGAAACAAGGATGTAAGTGAGGTTGCAATTTGGACAAAATAAAATGACCAACAAGCACAAATTTTCTCTCATTGAAAGTTATCCAAGTATACCCAGAATGCCAGATGAGGAAAAAACATTGACATGATATGGAAAACAGAGTGAAATGGGCATACTGCAGTTCGGTTTATTTCAGAGAAAAAGGGTCAGCATTCTATGTTATACAGTGGGGCTCAAATAAACGGCTACCTTAGTGAAATCAGTAGCAAAAAACACTATGCAGTTTCCAAATGGAATGTGGCAAGAAGCAGTGTTGAAGAAAAGATATGAACAAATTATGCTTCTATCAATATAGTCTCCTATAGTTTAAAGCCATTGCAAGAAAAAATGGCTGAAGCTTATTATGAATACCAAAATCAAATACAGTATAAAAGGAATCAAATTATTAATGTAAAATTAGTATCATGGTGTGTGTTAGGTTTTAATGGCGCACGAAAAGACCTTAGGTGGTCCAACCAGCATTAATCGGACTTGTGCCTGGAAAGTTGTAGCATTGCTGTTGGAAGGATCTTGTGCTTGAAAGGTGATGTAATACATTCCACCAGCTCTCCAGGTTGTCTTTACAATATCAGCAAGCACAAATTTTGAACCCTAATTATAGTTAAGAATACCCTATTAATGGATGAATGAATAAACATAGTATATCCATAAACATTAGTAGTAGTTTTGAACCTTGTCAAAATTGTAGCTCTCTAAGGCAGCATTGCATAGGGGAATGAGATCGCGGCGGAGATCATCCTCGTCTAAGGGAAGGGGAATTACACCGCCACATATACCTGCAATTTCTGGAGGGGCAATGGCATCGAACAACTGTGTTGTGGAGAGTCAAAACTAAGATAGTGAAACATGAAATTGAAAACAAAATGAGATAGATGCATACACTTACAGTTAGGTTGCGAGAGCGCTCTCTATAGTCATCCATGGCGATTTTAATTTTCTTCTCTCGTTCAATCCATGCCTTATTCTTATACTCAAACCGCCCAGCACCCATCGCAAAAGGTTTAGGGTCATCCTCATACATCCAGAAGTCGCTCGCAACAAGATCTTCAGGCCGTTTCAATTCCCAATCATAAATCACTCGCGGTTCCGATTCCGAGTCTGAATCTGATTCCGATTCCATTTCCCGTTTCTGATTAAGGTTCCAATTTGATCTGTTTCCCTCTATCTTCCAAGCTTTCCGACGAAGGTCAGTTGGCATTGAACAAGTTGGTATGGAGTTCCATCGACATTCGGCCAAAGGGAGGAATAACAAATCAGATATACCTAAACCTAAATCTAAACGAACATCTCTCTTTGGGCCTTTTCTTTATTATAAGTTGAATCTAAGGTTTTTTTTTTAATTATTAATATCACCCTACTTAAGATGGAAAAAACAACTTACAAAAATTTAAAAATATTTCTTAAATTTTGGAGATACATCTTCGGATGAATATTTTATATCATTGAATAATATCTCAAATAAATTACATCCCATATTTTTTAAATTTTTATTTTGGAGATGTATATTCGGACAACCCAAAATATTTATTGATTGTCGAGCATTTCAGTGGCTTTTTCGAAAGTGCATTTTCGGAGTTTTGAAGTGGAAATTTAAAAATGGATGTGAATTTGGTTATTCATGATATATATACATGTATGTGTATATGCATGTATGCACATTATGTTTATGCTGACAAAAACAGACAAAACAAACACGTTAGGGACATAATATGTTTCATAGCTCAACATGAGCTTGGCTAGTCTCATTAAGGTGGAAAACATCATTAGAGATGAGTTAAGGGTCATCAAAGGAGAAAAGTCTCATCACGAGGTCCAATTCTCTATGGGGAGAGGAAGATGCTTCATATGGGGATGAAATGTGAACCTTTGATGGAGCAAAGATCTTGCTGCAAGGTTCCAATTTCTCTAGAGAAGAAGACTTCACTTAGGAAATAAAAAAAACATGTAGACTCTACCAAGGACAGGTGTAGATTGGTCAGGAAAACCTTCAAAATGGTTCTTCCGGGGACATCATCAAAATTTGCAGCTTCCACTGGGGATAATGAAGATCACTGAAAAAGCTTGACTGTTTATTTTAAAGCTTGATAGAAAATCCAAGCTTAGCACTTTGCTGGGGAACATTGAGTTCCAACATCCAACACTTCACAGCTTACTCGCCGCTTGGGGATTTAACTATGGACGCTCTTTTTTGCATTCACAAATCAAAAGAAAACTAAATTTTATTTTGAAAAAAACAATTTTTTTCAAATATTCGTTTCAAGAATCGTTATCAAAGTAAAAATGATATTTTTACGGAGTAGAAATAAAATAAGGTCTGCCAATAAATGGATAAGTCTCAAATTTTATTGATAGAATGGTGATCCGCAAATGGCGTGATCCCATGGATATTTACAAAGTTAGAAAAATGTTAATATGAGAAAAGGCTACATTAAAATACAATGAAACTATTCTCCCTAACAAATTTGAATTCCAGATGTATTTGGACTTCTGATAAGAGCCAGTTGAGAGCTTTGACAGGTAGGTATTGCTTCAAGTGATCCAATCTGATCTGATGCAGTTACTTGCATAATCCTTTCTTTTTGCCTGGATTGCCTTTTCAGGTTTTCAATCTACCAGGATAATCATTTTCTGTTTATGTCTCTAATTTTTGCATGGACCATCCTTTCGGATTTTTAGTCTACCGAGACGCTCATTTTTTCCTAAGCCGCATTTTCAGGTTTTCAACATAGCGGGCTATTCTTTTATTTTTCTAGGCAAAGTATTTCTTGATTGCGTCAGTATTCACAGGACGTGGGAGCTCCTCACCATCCATATTTGTAAGAATCAAGGCCCCACCAGAGAAGGATTTCTTGACAACATATGAACCATCATAATTAGGAGTCCACTTGCACATAGAATCAGATATGAAAGATTGAATCTTTTTAAGCACAAGGTCACCTTCTCTGAATACGCGAGGTCGAACCTTCTTGTTGAATGCTTTCTTCATTCTCTTCTGATATAACTGACCATAGCATAAAGTTGTCATCCTCTTTTCTTCAATCAAATTCAGTTGGCCATACCTGCTTTGACACCATTTAGCTTCGGATAACTTAGCTTCCATCAAGACACGCATTGACGAGATCTCTACTTCTATTGGGAGCATTGCTTCCATGCCATAGATAAGAGAAAAAATGGGTTGCCCCTGTTGAAGTGAGACGGATGTACGATATCCATGCAGAGCAAAAGTGAGCATCTCTTGTCAGTCCTTATAAGTCACTACCATCTTCTAAATGATCTTCTTGTTGGGAGCTTCAACAACACCGTTCATCTTAGGTCTGTAGGGAGAGGAATTATGATGTTCAATCTTGAACTCTTCACACATTTCCTTCATCATTTTATTGTTCAAGTTTGAACCATTATCAGTGATGATTCTGCTTGGCACACCATAACGACAAATAAGCTTATTCTTGATAAATGTAACTACCACCTGCTTGGTCACATTGGCGTATGAGGCCGCTTCGACCCACTTTGTGAAATAATCAATAGCCACCAGAATGAAACGATGTCCGTTGGAAGCTTTGGCCTCAATTATACCAATCATGTCGATGCCCCACATAGAGAAAGGCCATGGAGAAGAGAAAATGTTGAGAAGAGTCAGGGGTACATGCATCTTGTCAGCATAAATCTGGCATTTGTGACACTTCTTCACATACTTGCAACAATCAACTTCCATTGTCAGCCAATAGTAACCCACTCTTAGCATTTTTTAGCCATTGCATGTCCGTTGGAATGAGTACCAAAGGAACCTTTGTGAACTTCTTGCATCAATAGGTCTACTTCGTGTCTATCCACGCATCTGAGCAGAACCATGTCAAAGTTTCCCTTGTATAACACGTCTTCATTCATAAAGAAGTTACTAGCCAATCTTCTCAAGGTCTTCTTATCTTTTTTTGATGCCCCGGTGGGTACTCTTGACTCTGAAGATAACACTTGATGTCATGGTACCATGGCTTGTCATCAGAGACTTCTTCCATTGCAAATACATGAGCGGGTCTATCAAGATGCACAACATCGATCTTAGGCACATCATTCCAATGACTCACAATGATCATGGAAGCCAAAGTTGCAAAGGCATTTTCCATTTGATTTTCCTCACGAGGGATGTGATGAAATTCAATCTTGTTGAAGAAAGTAGATAACCTCCTTGCATAGTCTTTATATGGTATTAGGTCGGGTTGACGAGTTTCCCATTCTCCTTTAATTTGATTGACAACTAGAGTTAAGTCTCCATAAACATCGAGATTTTTTATTCTAAGATCAATGGCTTCTTCTAGACCCATGATGCATGCTTCGTATTACTCCATGTTGTTCGTGCACTTGAATGTTAATCTTGCAGTAAAAGGGATATGAGAGTTATGAGGAGTGATGATTATTGCCCCAATACCATTACCATAAGCACTAACTGCTCTATCAAATATTAAACCCCATTAAGAACCTGGCTTTGGCCCTTCATTTGGAAGTGGTTCATTGCAATCTTTGGCTTTTAAGTACATCACATCTTCATCTGGGAGTTCAAAATTTATAGACTCATAGTCGTCGACTGGCTGATGAGCTAAATGATCGACCAAGACACTTCCTTTGATAGCTTTCAAGGTGTGATACTCAATGTCATATTCGGACAAGAGCATCTGCCAACGAGCAATTCTTCCGATCAATGCAGGCTTTTCAAAGATATACTTAATCGGATCCATCTTGGACGGAGACGCTTGGCAGGGTGTGATACTCAAGTTGTGTGATTCATCATATATTGACGGAGACGCTTGGCAGCCCAAGTCACAGCACAACAAGTTTTCTCTAGCATGGAATATCGGGACTCGCAGTCAGTGAATTTCTTGCTCAAATAATAGATGGCATACTATTTTCTTCCTATTTCATCATGTTGACCCAAGACACAACCCATAGATTCTTCTAGCACAGTCAGATATATAATCAATGGTCTTCCCTCAACTGGCGGGGACAAAATATGAGGTTCTAGCAAATACTCTTTGATACTGTCGAAGGCTTTTTGACAATCATCCGTCCAAACACAACCCTGATCCTTTTAGAGGAGCTTAAAAATGGGAGCACAAGTAGCAGTCATATGAGATATGAACCTTGAAATGTAGTTTAAACGTCCAAAGAATCCCCTCACCTACTTTTCTGTTTGAGGTGCTAGCATTTCCTGAATAGCTTTAACCTTGTCGGGATCAACTTCAATACCCTTTTGACCGATGATAAAGCCTAAGAGCTTTCCTGATCGAACCTCAAAGGTGCATTTGTTTGGGTTCAAGTGGAGTTTGTATTTTCTCAAATGCTGAAAAAGTTTTGAAAGATACTCAACATGATTTTCCTCAGTCTTTGATTTTGCTATCATATCATCTACACAGACTTCAATCTCTTTATGCATCATGTCATGAAAAATAGTAGTCATAGCTCGTTGATAGGTGGCATCAGCATTCTTCAAGCCGAAAGGAATTACTTTGTAGCAAAATGTGCCCCAAGGTATAATAAAAGTTGTTTTCTCCATATCTTCGGGCGCCATTTTGATTTGATTGTAACCGGAAAATCCATCCATGAAAGAGAAGACCTTGAACTTGGCGGTGTTTTCGACCAACATGTCAATGTGTGGCAGAGGAAAGTCATCCTTATGACTGGCTTTGTTTAGATCTATGTAGTCAATGCACATGCGAACCTTCCCGTCCTTCTTGGGAACTGGCACAATGTTGTCCAACCACCGCAGATACTCTGATGTGACAAGGAAACTTGCACCAATATGCTTTTTCATTTCCTCTTTGATTTTGATCGCCATGTCCAGACGAGTTCTTCTTAACTTTTGCTTGATCGATGGGCACTCTGGCCTCAACAGTAAACGATGCTCTACAACATCGGTGTCCAACCCTGGCATGTATTGGTATGACCAAGCAAACACATCGGTATATTCTCAGAGAAGCTCCATCATCCTCTCTTTGACCTCTGGCGCGAGCAGTGCTCCAACTTTGACTTATTTTCTATCCTCTTCATACCCCAAGTTGATTACTTCCACAGACTCTTTGAATGGAAGAATGGTATTTTCTTTATTTTTGAGTAGTCTAGATATTTCATCTGGAATGTCTTCCTCTTCTTCTTCTTCTTCTGCTTCGTACACAGGGAATTCAATGTTGCAAGAGGGCATATGGTCATTGGTTTTAATGGACATGTCATGAATTAATCTGCACACGTGATTTTATGCTTATTTTAGAAACAAATAAAAGTGTGAAGTTATGTGCAGCTATCTGGAAGTGTTTATTTGTTTATTTTAGATTACCATTTTCCAGAAAAAATAGCAAAACAATGAAAACAACAATATGGAAACAAAATAACATTTTCATTGATTTAATTCTTGAAACACAAGCCCAAACATTGTCACTTTCACCTTAGGCATAACGAAAGGATTTTTTGAAAAGAAAACAAACAAAAAAATATTACTTTGAAATGTGAACAACAACAGGAACATCAACAAAGATCCAATTTTAGCGAATCACTCTACGAGTTATGAAGTTGGCTAGAACATCTTTAGGATTATCTTCCACAATGATATTGGCTTCAGCTGCTTCATCTTCTGACCCCGGGATATATTCAAGTTCTCTATGATGAGGAAAGTAGAAAGGAACATATGCATCTTCTGCCTCAAGATCGGGTTTAGGATCGTCGCAGTAGGGTTCCCATGCTGAATCGTCATCCTCATTGATGGCACTAACTTCTGGCAAAGTGGGATTGATGAACCCTCCACTATGGAAAGTTTCTTTTATTGAACGAACATATCTACTTTCTTCTGCAATCGTCTTGGAAGTAGGAGAAAAGCCTAAACCCTATCGGTGTTTGTTTTTTGGGAGATCCAAAATTGTTCCCTAACCATCGATTACCATCATTTACTAGCCGTTGTGCATCCTTGAATGAAGAGATAGATACTCCTCGCTTGACATCTTTGTCAATAAAAGAAAGGGCTCGGAATTGAGTTCCAACAACTTCTCCAGGTTCAAGATAAGAGAAAGATGATAAGTGACTCACAACCAGTATTTGCTCCCCACAGACTGTCACTAGCTTCCCGTTCTTCACAAATTTAAGCTTCTGATGCAGAGTGGGAGTGACTTCCCCAGCTTCATGGATCCAAGGACGACCCAATAAAAAACTATACATAACTTCTATGTCCATCACCTGGAATGTTATTCGGAAAGTATGAGGTCTGATGGTCATAGGAACGTCGACTTCTCCAATGACTGTTTTTCTAGAACCATCAAAAGCTTTAACAATAATCCTGCTACTCTTCATAGGAGCACCTTGAAAAGAAAGTCTGGAAAGTGTCGACTTCGGCATGACATTGAGAGACGAGCATGTATCCACTAACACACTTGACAAAGAGTCATTCATACAATTGATTGAGATATTTAGTGCCATGTTATGATTTCTTCCTTCTTCGAGGAGCTCTTCATTACTGAAACTCAAGTTGTTACAGGCCATGATATTAGCGACGATACCATCAAAATCCGACCGTCACATCATGGTCTACATAGGATTGTTCTAAGACTTTCTACAAAGCTTCACGGTGAGCCTCAGAGTTCATAAACAAAGATAACACAGATATCTTGGAAGGTGTATGCAGTAATTGTTACACCACATTGTATTCACTTTTCCTGATAATCTTCAACACCTCATCGTCATCACTTTTCAGATTCATGTTGTCAGATTGGCCAACCGGTTCAAAAGGGATCTTAACATGAGCCTACTTTCCTGCTGTGACATCCTTAGTCCTTTTTGCAAATATACACCCACTCCTTGTGCCCCTGCTTACATCAGCGATGTTAACAATGGAGGGTAGAGGAACATCATTTCCATTATCAGTCATTGTAGCATTGTACCTGTAAGGCACAACTTTATCAGATTGGTAGGGAACTAAGCCCGGTAAATTAATGACCAGAGGAGTAACAAAAGTATTCCGACTGTCATAAGTAATTTGTATAGGTTCAGAGTCGTTGAACTGAGGAACTATGACATTCACTTCATTGTCACTATTGACCATTATGACCTGATTATAATCACTGGCTTGGTAGGATACAATGTAACCTTGGTCCATTTGATCCTGGAGATCCGTTACAATAGTTAGGCATCCTTGAGAGTTCCTGGAACAAACCCTGCAAGAGGCGTAGTTATGTGGAGGCACACAACCATTCTTGCTATATCTTGCGTGTTTCTTTACTAAGTTCTCGCCCAACAACCGTACATCATAGATCTAGAAACTGCCCGGGCAACCATATACCATGTTAATTGAGGTTGAACCATGTTACTGTAGAGGATTAACTTAAACATTGGGGTTTATGTCCTTAAATGAAAGGATACCACTCTTGACGAGCCTCTGAACATCTGACTTTAGACTAAAATAAATTTCAATGTTATGTCCTGGTACCCCTTGATGGTAAGCACAAAATTGATCTACCTTGTACCAATAGGGAATGTCCTTTGGCATATGTGGTGGATACCTTGTCTGGATATGATTTTTAGCTAGCAGTGCAGGAAACAATTCTGCATAGGACATTGGGATAAGATCAAACTGTGGCCTTTTTTAATACGATTTTGATTGTTGAATTGAGAGAGAGCCTGTTGTGGAGGTTGTTGATGTTGTTGATTTGATGGTTGTTGCTGAACATGTTGTTGTTGATGCCGTTGAGGATACTGTTGTTGATGTTGATGTGAGAATTGTGGCTGATAAATTGGTGCTACCATTGGTGGACTAATGATTGGTGAAACGGATGCAACATGTTGATACTTTCTTCTTTGTCTGCCATATGAAACGACACTAACATCTGATTCTTTCTTCTTGGAGAAATTATTGGAGAATTTCTTAACATGACTAGAAACGCTGGCTTCCTTAATCAAACGTCCCTCTCAGACTTCTTCCTTAAGTCGCATGCCCATGTTTACCATCTCGGTGAAATAACTGGGTGCGCTGGCGATCATGCGGTCATAGTAGAATGAACTCAGAGTTTTAAAAAAGATTTTAGTCACCTCTTTCTCTTCAAGTGTAGGGAAAATCTGTGCAGCAATTTCACGCCACCTTTGAGCATATTCCTTGAAACTCTCTTTGTCTTTCTGAGACATGGCACGAAGTTGATCTCTGTCTAGAGCCATATCTATATTATATTTGTATTGAAGAATAAAAGCTTCACCAATGTCGTTGAAAGTACGAATCTTCGCATTGTCCAAGGCCATGTACCATTTAAGAGTGGCACCAGTTAAACTGTCTTGAAAGTAGTGGATCAGAAGTTGATGGTTGTCAGTTTGAATGGACATCTTCCTAGCATACATCACCAAATGACTTTGAAGACATGGATTTACTTTGTATTTCTCGAAGTCTGGTACTTTGAATTTCAGCGGAATTTGAACATTAAGAACCAAGCAGAGTTCGGAAGCGGTCTTGCCAAAAAGATCCTTACCTCGAAGAGCGTTGATTTCCCTTTGCATTTCTAAGAACTGGTCTTGAAATCCCTCTAACCTTTCATCTACTCCCACAACTTCGCTTGGAGCAGCGTGATAAATTTTTTCTTCATTATAAGGAGTCGTATGCACCATAGGAGGAGGTACAGACATCACAACAATCAGTACTAGAGAGTCAGCGTTTTGAGGGCGGTATCTAGTTGGCATATAACCGTGAGGAATGCCCCAAGGGAAAACGGGTAGCATGTGATATTGTTGATCATTGACGGGTGCCACTGGAATGGGCGTCGAAACATTCTTAGAGATTGTTGTTCGTTGCAATGGATCTTGAGAATTATTCGATGACTGATTCTGAGCAGCCACCAAAGTCTCCATCATATCAGTAAGCCTTTCCAAACTGTCTTTCAAGGTGATTACTTCCTCTCTGAGCTCTTTATTTTCTTGTTCAAGCTGACTCATCCTTCTCCGGCGACTGGCTCGAGTATTATACTGGTGATTCAGTTTGACTATTGGAGGGAGAAGACACTGTAAGACCCTAATTTTGTCCTTAAGATCCTTCATGGTATCATAACATTGCATTTGCATTGCCTCAAGGATCATTAGTATCTTGGTTCCCTTTGCCTTTGGGTGGGACTTCTTGAGAATGGTTTGAGATCACAAAGCATGCTTGAATTGTATATCATTTCTTTTCTTCTTTTGTTTTACTAACCAAAAGCACAAAAATATGTCACTAACATCTTTTGTTTGTAGCTTGAGCAATCACAAAGTCAAGAGCTTCAAAGAGATCATTGGTACAAAGATATGGCCAAGTGAAGGTGATAGCAAGCATGGTAATGGTTCCCAAAGCTCTCATCCATAAAATATGCCTCCCAAGCATCTCAACTCATCATTTTGATCAAAGCAAGTCAAAAGATTTGAGGCTGGTTCCTCAGGGAAACCCTAATTCATCTGTGCACCATAGTGCCTTGCTCATGAAGCAACCTCAGCCCATGATCAAATACAATCAAGGGAACTTCTTTAATTCTTCATTTCATTCATATTTGAACTTATTTGAGTGTCCTCAATCATCAATTTTTCAAGATATGAGTCATGGACTTGAGAAGTTGATCAGTCAATTTATCTGACTATTTTGAAATGCACTGAGACCTAACTTTATATGTGTTGGTCAAATGAAGATGGTTCCAGAACAAACAATGTTCTTAAGGACAATATGAACAACTTTCATGTTCATCAAAAATTTATTTGAAGCTTGGAAGGCCATCTCCCATTCCAATACATTATAGGTCATTTTGACTGAAACCCTAATTTTAAGTCAACTTCCCAAGGACATAACTCATTCATTTTTTATGATTTTGGGTGGGATAAAATGCATTGGAAAGCTTAAGATGTCTACTTCAAATTTTATGTTGAACAAAATTTCAAAATCTCAAAGGAAATACATGTGATAATGCAAGACATTATAGGTCATTTTGGGCCAAATGCATTGAAAGGCAAAAAAGTCCAACTTCAAGTGCCCATAACTCTTTCATCAAAACTCCAAATGATGCAAAATTTAAGTCCATTTTGATTGTATTGAAAATATCTACAACTTTTATGTTGGAGGTTTTTTCATTTTAGGCTTGCATCATCAAAACATAAGGGCTTGAACATTGGCCAAATTTAGAAACTTTGCCTTTACATGTTTTGCACCTTGCACTTTAAACTCCAATTTCACCAATTTCCACACTTCAAATGGATTTTTGCCCAACATAACAATTGTTCCTTACATTAAAACCTTTCCAACCATTACTCACATGATCATGTTTGGATTTGGCAAATGGCATTTTCGAAGAGGAGAAGTTTTAGGCATGATTATGCATAACATGTTGAAATTCATCACACAAGCCAATTCACTCCAAGCTGCACGCCCAAACCATCTCACATTCATTTCAGCTTGCATTTGCACCAAGTTTTGGGCCTCACATGCGCTTGTACAGGCCCATGCATGGAGGACCCAATTCACATGCACACGAGTTTGATCATGCATTGCATCAGCTCTTGCTATAAATACACTTGCTTACCTTCATCCAAATTGAACCTAATGGCGCCTGAGATGCTGCGCAAATGAATTCATAACCATTACCAAAGAAGCTATTTCACTTTTCTTCAAATTTTTCAGATCCAAAATTCAACTACATCTGGTTGAATCCTTGGATCTAAAGCTTCTAAACCTTCATCCTTCAGCTCATTGATCTTCTGTTTTGGCAAAGAAAGCAAGGAATCAAGCTCAAATCTCCAGAATTCAAGTTTGTTCATCAACTGGTATTTTCTTCGAAACTCATCATATATTGACCTATTTGCTTGGATCTTGTGTTGGCTGAAGTCCTCTCAATAGAGGCATCATGACTGTGCATTTAATTTTTGAAATCCATTGAGTTCATGATGAACACCACAAAACTTCCATCTCTGATTTCTCTCAATATAGGAATCTATAGTGGAATTGAGTGGCACAGGGATGATGTACATCATCCCAACTTTCCAAATATGTATAGATCATGTATTTTGGTTAAGATTTGGTTGTCTGCAATTTTGGCCGGAAAACACAAGCTCACTGGAGAAGAAGGTGGCTCCGGTGGCCGTCCCATTGCCAGTTTGAATATGGATCGTTGGATTGAATTTCCCAGATCTAATCCTGGCCTTCGCTTGTTATGACTCATTTTAATTCATTGTGTAGCGCATTGACTTTGGTCTATGGTGGAAGCGCGCATCTGGAGCGCATGATCTGTCAGCTCAATTAATGAGCTCAGATCTAACGCTCCTGGTTTTTTTTGAATTTCCAATTTTCTGATTTAATTTCTTTTATTCCAATAATTTTCAAAAATCAACATCTTCTTCATTTTTAATCCAAAAAATATGGGACCAATTGCATTAGTCTCCAAATAAATTCTAGTTTCTGATTTTGATTTTTAATATTTTTTATTTCATCATTTGATATTTTTTGTGAATTTTCTCTTTTCTGGTTATTTTTTATTCATTTTAAATAGTTTTTGATATTCAAAAAATACAAAAATATTTTCCTAACCTATTTGAATGATGATGGATCATGAAAAATATTCTCATCAATTTTTTAATTGATTTGAGATTTATTTGAGATTTTAGTTCAATTAGGTTATTTTTATTCATTTTTAATTGATTAAAAATAGTTTCTGACTTTTAAAAATGCTGAATTTTTTTGTCAAACTTAGTTTGACCTTGTTGAACTTGGGATAAATCACTTGGACCTTTCAAGGTTGATTTGAAGTAATTTTTAAGTTTGACCTTTCTTTTATTTTTAATTCAAGTTTATTTTAATATTGAAAGTGCCAAAAATATTATGCTTATTGTTTGATCTCCAATCTTCATCTCACTTCTGATTTCTCATTGTTTGACTTTGACTTTCAATGTCATTTGGTCAATACATATGGATTGGTACATCTTATTCCACTTTATGCATTTTGATCTTTCCATTTCCTTATTCATTCTTCATCTCCTTCTTCTTCTTCTTTCTCTTTGATCAATGAGTTGAAGGTTGATAAGTTAGCATTGATTAGGGAGACTTAATCTTTCTTGATTCAAATCTAATTCATCTTGATCAATTGATCAAGTGAATGGCTTTGCATTAAGGATAGGTTGTCTTCTAAATCATGCAAAAGGCTTAAACCAATACAAGATCAATTCTCTTTTCCTTTTTGGCATGGCAAGTTGTTGGAACTTGGTTCACTAATCAAGACTTTTAACTTGTGTTGTTGCCTACATTATTATTGACCGGCCTCAGATAATTGTGACTTCTACATAAGTCCAATTACGATTGCTTAACATAGCGCTAAATTTGCCTTATGGCACACTAACTACTAACACTAACCATTAACAATTAACATTTACTTTTTGCTCTTTACTTTTATGCAATTTACTATTCTTGCACATATTATCCATTTGCTTTTCTCTTTGCTCACTTGAGCACATGTTTATGTTAATGCCATTTGCCTTTTGCTCACTTGAGCACATTATTGTGTATATACTATTGTGCTTGTGTTTTGTTTTGATTGTTGTGGACCAAATGCAAAGAAATGGACTTAGTTTCTAGGATTTTCCCTATGCAAATAATGGAGAAATGGACTTAGATTCTAGGACTTTCCCTATGAAAAGTTGGAGCAAAAGGATCTTAATGATGAATATGGGCCAAGCCTCTAAACTCACTCTTGTCCATTCTTAATTTGTTTTACAAAACTCTTTGATGTGTGTGTTCTTGTGCTAGGGGTTCCCACTTGAGCTTAATTGAAGGACCATTGCCATGTTCATCTAAAGTGAAAGACACAAGATACATTGAGGATCTCTTAAGAGAATTGTTTGATTGCTTGAGCTTACTATTATTGTGATTGCTTATTCCAAAGGATGGGAGCTACTTGGATCATCAATATGATCTCAAGAGAGTAACTCCATTGTGGTTTTGTTTCTTTATCCCTCACTTTTTGCTTTACTTAAACTTAGCCATTCTTCTTCTTCCATCCACTCTAACCCAAGCCAAAACCTTTTTGTGCAAACATTTAACCATTTGTTTTCAACATTAGAAACCTAAGCCTTAGGCTTTTGATTTTCAAACTTTCTTTTCATAACACTTATCTTGAATTGAATCTTTAAGTAAACTTTGACCATTTTGTAAATACTTTTCATTGGTAAACATAACCCATTCAAATGTCTTTTTGTGGTTCCAATGGCCACTTCCTTAATCAAATTTTTCATAACCTTTAGCTATTAGGTTTGAGTTATCTTGGTGGTAGATGTAATGCTCACATATATCCTTAGTGATGGACAATGAGTCTTCCATACTTATTATAGGGTTAAACCCTCACTAGCATGTTGAAGCTATCCTCACATGGTGGATTTGTGGTTTGGTTGAGTTTTCTCCCTTGGATAACAAAAGACCTTAAGGCTTTTGGACCAATCAATTCACCAACTCATTTTTGAGATTTTTACCCCGAACTACGAGGTTTTGATCCTAATCTTTTTTAAGATGGTACGTAGGCAATGGGTTATCCATCCAAACACAAAATGTAAATAAACTTATACATTCTCTTCTCATCTCTTCAATCATGTTTGCACAAATTTTTCACAAAACAACAACCTTACAACGAGTATGAAAAGGGCTCCCTAGGAGTACCTAGGATGTTTTGGGTGCCTAACACCTTCCCATTGCATAACCAACCCCCTTACCCAAATCTCTGACTCTCTTTTACTAGTTTTTGATTCCATAAAACTTTTAGGTTTTTGTTCGCTTTCTAACCATTCCTTTGGATAAATAGAAGTGCGGTGGCGACTCGACTTGTACGATTTACCTTGGATTTAGTCAATATCTCTAATGGTAACGAATACCCCGCTATAAAAAAGTGGCGACTCTGCTGGGGATAAATTGCCTAGTGGGTTTTGCCTATTTTTCATACTTATTGTATTGTATTGCCTTGTGACATATTTTTGTGCAATTTGGGATTACTGTATTGTATGTAATGATTGATTTGCTTGATATTAATTCCTTGTATTCTTGGTGATCTTTGTGAGATGAGTTCTATACCCGGACTCGAGTGCACTTAGGATAGGAGAATGGCGTAGTCTTGTTGACTTGTGTGGAGTTATTCCTTAGCAAGTTGACTTGCGAGTCCTTTCACTTGGTGGAGGTCATGTTGGGATCAATAATGTCACACAAGTAAGTTGTGGTTAGACATTACTCTTTCAAATATAGACCTTAGAAGCCAAGGACCTTAGTTTACCAAGCCCATCTTGGCCTATTCTTAGGATGTAGTGCGAAAGTCGTTCAAATGTAAGATTTGATACGATTGTTACGCGATACTACACTCATAAGAGTCTCTCTTGAGAATATTTTTGGAACCCGAGTAGTCGTTTATCCGATAATATCCGAAAGATGGGATGATGACTATGGGAACCTCTTGTAGAACATGTTTGGTAGGTTTAAAACCTAGTACACTCCCTTTGGGTGGTTCTTAACCAAGACTCCATGCTCGTGACTTGCAATAAACCCTTGATTCATGGTTGATCTGTTCATGTATCCTTAATATCAATGGAACTTGGGTGTTGATAAGGTGTAAACCATAATCCACCAAAATGGATGACTGATATTAAGGATAACATGATCCATCCCATGACCTTTGTTTGGTGTGCTTTGCTTGATCCTTGAGTGTGATTGTTGCATTCATGCATTCATGCACCCATTTGCATCCATATCATCAATAATGAAGAAAATTTTCAAGGAACTTAAGGGGTTTATTTGCAAATTTTTAGACATGGAAAGACAAAGAAGAAGTACAAAGAAGTACAGTTTTAGACATCCAGATTTGAAAGAGTTAAGGAATCTGACATCCTATGTACTAGATCCCTTGGGTTTCAAGGCTCGTTTTGGGGAGATTCGTCCTCTTCTGACTACTCAGGTGGACGAAGGGTTGATGAGTGTATTGGTGCAGTTTTATGATCCTTTGTATCGTTGGTTCACATTTCCGGATTTTCAGCTTTTGCCTACACTTGAGGAGTATGCCTACCTTGTGGGTATACTGTAGCAACCTGAAAAATACAGTGCGCGAAAAAACAACCGGCGAAAGAAAATGACAGAAGAGTCGCCACCGTGCGTTATTCATCCCAAAGGAGGGAAAGGAAACACTCGAAGTAAACCTGAAAAAGGAAAGGACAAGACGGGGTCTCGCAACCAAATCTTGGGTTCGGGAGTCGGTTATGCGAAGGGAAGGTATTAGCACCCCTACACATCCGTGGTACTCTACGGGATCCACTTTTGTAGTTCTTGTCTAAAGGGTGTGAGTTTATCTAATGTGTTATTTACTAAAAAAGGGGGTTAAATGAAAATGACTCGCGCGGATGTCGCATCCACTGCATACGTATCTCATCTGAATATGAGAATCAGAGTCTTCGTAGCTCGGCTACCTAGGGGTTAAGGGTAATTGTGCTCGCCAAGACATCGCGTCTTATGCCTACGTATCTCATCTGGCCTGAGAATCAGAGCAAGTCATAGTTCGGCTAACTACGGGGTTATGGATTG
Organism: Lathyrus oleraceus; assembly: GCF_024323335.1. Classification (NCBI taxonomy): domain Eukaryota; kingdom Viridiplantae; phylum Streptophyta; class Magnoliopsida; order Fabales; family Fabaceae; genus Lathyrus; species Lathyrus oleraceus. Next base: position 232,006,628 of record NC_066583.1, read on the forward strand.
AGTTTTAGACGAACGACGTTACTACGGAATCTACCGGATGCTCGACCTTTGGAGACTTACTCGCCTGTAGTAGAAGGAGTAAACATGTTGCTTTGGGTTTTAGGAGAAGAAAAATCAATGAGTTGGTAGGGTTAGGGATGCTCATGCAAAAAGGCAGTCCTTGACGAAGGAACCGCGAAACCTGTGGGGATACGAACACATACAAAACAAACATGTATAAAGTAAACGTGCCAACAAGGCAATCAGAATAAATCTCCCAAATGGTATCCCACAAGCAAAGTGGAATATCCAGCGAGCTATCCCTGCAAAAATCATGTGAGCCTTCACAAAAACTCAACAAAAGGGTTAGTGAAACAAGATAAGGATTAGGAGAAAACATGCTATGACAAACGTAAGTTAGATTAGAGCAAAACAGAAAAAAGGTAATGGGAATAATGGCAAACCTGAAACCTCAAACCCTGTGGCATACACTTTAGAAATTAAACGATTAAGCATTCAAGGCATTATTTATACATTCATACATAATACATCACACATTTAGAACATTCAAATTAAAGGCGTAAAATAATGGGAATAGGGCAAACCTGATTGGAGAGCTTGATTGAAATTGAGTTGCACCCGTGAGGTTTACCAAACAATCTTTAGGGTTTATGTGAGGCAGAGGTGCAGTTGAGTTCCCTTCAGGGTTTGGAGGCTGCTCTGAGTTCTCTGTCAGGTAATCTCTCACTATCTTTTTCCCCAAGGTTCTTCTCTCACTATCTTTTTCCCAAACAGGGTAATAGGAATAGAATGTATATTTTTTTCACCGAAGCTCAAGTATTTATAGCCTAATATTGGTAGCTTAGTGGGCTTTTGAGAGAGGTCCAAGTTTTTTCTATTATATTTTATTTATTTATTTTATTATTATTTTTATTTATTTATTTATTTTCGTTTTATTTTTCGTTTTTTTTTTAAAGTTTCTTGGATCTAATTCTGATTGACATGATGAAATGCAATATGAAATGCTAAATGAATGCATGAATGAGGAGGGCAAATTTTGGGGTGTTACAGCTGCCCCTATTCAATCATCAACTAACCCGAGTAGGATGAAAGCGAACAGCTTATCAGACAAACGGGGTGAGTTGTGATTGAATACCAAAGACAGACCGAAAATTTGCGCTCCGAGAACACCACAAAAACGCGAAAATACACCGCGCTGTTTATTTTTCTTCCGATCCTCTGGCTGGATCTGAATCAGTCTTCTGGCTTAATCTGGAGTTTCGATCCTCTGGCTGAACCTATACTTAATTTAGTCCTCTGGTTGGATATTAATTTTGATCCTCGGGCTGGATACGATTTTGATCTTCTGGCTAGATCTTCTGGCTAGATCTTCTTCGATCTTCTGGCTAGATCTCCTTCGTTTCGATTCTCTGGCTGAATCTATTTTCTTTGATTCTCTGGCTGAATCTACTTCGATCTTCTGGCTAGATCTGAATTGTTGCGATTTTCGATCTTCTGGCTAGATCTTCTTTGTTTCGATTCTCTGGCTGAATCTACTTCGATCTTCTGGCTAGATCTGAATTGTTGCGATTTTCGATCTTCTGGCTAGATCTTCTTTGTTTCGATTCTCTGGATGAATCTACTTCGATCTTCTGGCTAGATCTGAATTGTTGCGATTTTCGATCTTCTGGCTAGATCTTCTTTGTTTCGATTCTCTGGCTGAATCTACTTCGATCTTCTGGCTAGATCTGAATTGTTGCGATTTTCGATCTTCTGGCTAGATCTGAATTGTTGCGATTTTCGATCTTCTGGCTAGATCTTCTTTGTTTCGATTCTCTGGCTGAATCTACTTCGATCTTCTGGCTAGATCTGAATTGTTGCGATTTTCGATCTTCTGGCTAGATCTTCTTTGTTTCGATTCTCTGGCTGAATCTACTTCGATCTTCTGGCTAGATCTGAATTGTTGCGATTTTCGATCTTCTGGCTAGATCTTCTTTGTTTCGATTCTCTGGCTGAATCTACTTCGATCTTCTGGCTAGATCTGAATTATTGCGATTTTCGATCTTCTGGCTAGATCTTCTTTGTTTCGATTCTCTGGCTGAATCTACTTCGATCTTCTGGCTAGATCTGAATTGTTGCGATTTTCGATCTTCTGGCTAGATCTTCTTTGTTTCGATTCTCTGGCTGAATCTACTTCGATCTTCTGGCTAGATCTGAATTATTGCGATTTTCGATCTTCTGGCTAGATCTTCTTTGTTTCGATTCTCTGGCTGAATCTACTTCGATCTTCTGGCTAGATCTGAATTGTTGCGATTTTCGATCTTCTGGCTAGATCTTCTTTGTTTCGATTCTCTGGCTGAATCTACTTCGATCTTCTGGCTAGATCTGGATTGTTTTGATGATAAATTCCCATCATTAAGATCCCGCATCTGAGGCATGCGCTGGTTGACCCTCTTTTGAAATCTATACCCAACCTTCATATTAGATATGCAGCTTCGAGAATATTCCACTTTTGGGCTTCGTACATATTCTTCGGGCTAGAACATGTTGTAACGACTCCTCAATTAGACTTGGGATTGCTGGGGAAATAAAGCTTGTAGGCGACTTCACTGGGGAATCTTCAAGTTGAGCCTTAGGCTGGCATACTGGAACACGATTCTCAGGCTGAATCTTCGAAATGACCCTCAGGCTGGATCACTGGAACACGATTCTCAGGCTGAATCTTCGAAATGACCCTCAGGCTGGATCACTGGAACACGATTCTCAGGCTGAATCTTCAAAATGAACCTCAGGCCGGATCACTGGAAAACGATTCTCAGGCTGAATCTTCGAAATGACCCTCAGGCTGGATCACTGGAAAACGATTCTCAGGCTGAATCTTCGAAATGACCCTCAGGCTGGATCACTGGAAAACGATTCTCAGGATGAATCTTCAAAATGAACCTCAGGCCGGATCACTGGAAAACGATTCTCAGGCTGAATCTTCGAAATGACCCTCAGGCTGGATCACTCACGCTTGATCCTCTGGCTGGATCTCATGACCTTGGTTGTAAAGTAATTCTTCAGTCTGCTTGGAAGAACCTGTTTATCAACTTATGTGTATGCTTGATATGATATGCATGCAAATGCAAATGTTATGCATGGTGTAAAAAGAAATCTGCTTGGGGAAGCAAACTCCGGTAGGGAACAAATCGCTGTATCAATCCTTGAATGCTCTGTGGGGAATGATCCGTCTGCCGGGACCAATGAGCCACCAAAAATAATTTGGCTGCTTGAAAAGTTGACCTTGCGGGGGGAGTATCAACTATGGAAACTTTGTTCGGCGAGGCTCTGTGAGGAGAGTCTGTAGGGAAAACACTTCCTGGGGAAATGTCGTAGGAAACAACCTTTGCTGGGGATATGAACTTGCTAATCGCCCTCAAGCTGGGGATTAACACATCTGTTAAAAATAATCTGTTGGGGAATGAGATGAACACTGGGAACACCACCCTCTCATCTGTTGGTTATGCAACCACTCCGCTGTTGCTAGGAAGATACAGTCTGACACTGTCAACTCCGCTGGGGATATATAGTCTGGATACTGGCAACTCTGCTGGGGAACATGCTCTGCTGAGGAGAGACTTTGTCAACCGCTTGGGGATGAGGATTCATGACTTGGCATCCGGTTCCTGTGACCTGCAACCAAAAATACACGTATGCCTCGGGGAAATTACTCGGTTTGAATTCACCGTCCGGGATTAAGCACATTCAAAGCAATTTTAAATGTTTTCCTATGCAAATCATCTGCAAAAGCCACCATTATGTTCATATGCAATATGTTTTATCAAAAATTCGGACATTTTTGCAAACAAACTGATAAATGAAAAATAAAGAGGCTCTTTAATTGAATTATTCGACTCTTACTGGGGAGAAAATTTGTGCCAGGAATAGGCGAGGGCATCAAGAAGTTGATCCCTGAAAAGAGGTGATCGCTATAAAAAGAGAACTATCCTAATGGCAATGTGGATACGGGGTCCTACTGAGTTTCGACTCTGCTATGACTCGTATGTCCTCAAGACGCTCTGCTCATCTTGCTTTTTGAAGTGGATGATTAGTCGATCTTTAACCTTCGAAGATTGCCGGGTTGAATGAAACGGTGATATAACACTGATGAACTCAGATCACAGTCGTTCGCTTATTCCCTAACTTTTTCCTGGATCGCCCCCTTTTCGGGTTTTCAATCCATCGGGATACCCATTTTTGCCTGAGCCGCCCTTTTGGGTTTTCGACTCACCGGGTGTACTCTTTTTTTATATCCCTAATTTTTGCCCGAACCTCTTTATTCTTTCTTTTTGGTTCGCCGGGATGCCCTTTTTTTTTGCCTGGACTATTCTTTTTATCGTCCAGCGGGTCTATTTTATGCGAAGTATTTTTTTTAACTGCGTCTGAGTTAATAGGGGACGGGAATCCTTCGCCATCCATGGTTGTTAGCATCAAAGCTCCGCCATAGAAAATCCTTTTAACCACGTACGGACCCTCATAGTTCGGTGTCCATTTGCCCCTGTGATCTGTGTTGGGAGGAAGAAATCTTTTGAGTACCAATTCACCGACTTGATACCCCCGAGGGCGCACTTTCTGACCAAATGCTTTCTTCATTCGTCTCTAACCGAGATACGTCAATTCTGGGTACGTAGTTCCAGCATAGCACCTTAATCATCGAAGACAAGGTAAACAAAGCATCAGCAAATTGGTTTTCTTCAAAAGAAAGTCAACAATCTTCTCGTGTAGTCTCTGTAAGGAGCCAGATGATGCTGAGGTGTATACCATTTCCCGTTGGTTTGATTGATGACCAAAGCTGAATCCCCGTATACATCCAGGGTTTTAATCTGTATATTGACGGCTTCCTCAAGTCTTAGGATACAAGCTTCGTATTCGGCTTCATTGTTGGTGCAGGGAGAAGTTATTCTGGCACCAAATGGCATATGAACCCCCTTCCGGTGTGATCAACACTACACCAACTCCGCGACCATTGACGTGGACCGCCCCATCAAACATCATAACCCATTTGGATTCAGGGTCAGGCCCCTCCTCCGGGAGTGGTTCCTCTCAATCTTTCGATTTGAGAAACATGATGTCCTCATCAGGAAAGTCAAACCTCATAGGTTGGTAATCATCAATCGGTTGCTCTGCAAGATAGTCTGACAAGACACTTCCCTTGATGGCTTTTTGTGAAGTGTATTGGATGTTATACTCTGTCAGTATCATTTGTCACCTAGTAACCTTTCCGGTAAGTGCTGGCTTTTCAAAAATATACTTGACTGGATCCATTTTTGATATCAATAGAGTCGTGTGAGTCAACATATACTGTCTTAGTCGGCGAGCAGCCCATGCCAAAGCGCGGCAAGTTTTCTCGAGCAATGAGTATCTTTGTTCACAGTCGGTAAACTTTTGCTAAGGTAGTATATTGCATGCTCTTTTCGACCTGACTCGTCATGCTGACCGAGCACACAACCCATTGACATTTCTAACACAGTCAAGTACATGATCAACGGTCTTTCCTCTCGGCCTGTAGACTTGCCCCGATCTTGATCTCTTTCTTGTCGTCTGTGGTACCGATGTTGACGGTCTCAATCACCTCCTGATAAGGTGTAATAGCTCGGTCCTCCTGTTTCAACAATCTGGCTAACCCTTCAGGCAATTCACAATCTTCCTCAACCCCTTCTTCGGCTTAATAGATAGGATTGTCGAAGTCATACTTGGCCATAGCAGTGTCGTTAGTAGTGAGATCCGGGTGGTCCGCTCTGCATGATGGAGGATCATGCTTTACCTTAGAATGAGAGATTTTTTTTTGGAAAGAAAGAAAAAACGAAAAAAGAAACATTGCCATTTTTTTTTGTAAAAGTAAAAAAAACTGAAAGAAAGAGAATACAAAATTGTTTGCAAAAGCCGTCCTTTATTGATGATAAAAATAATTGCGAAATGTAACTAAATGGATGGTCCTACAAATGAGCCGTTACACCTTGGGCAAAGTGTAAGACTTTATTATGCATGTAATAAAGGAAAACAATAAAAATCACTCTTTCAGTAGAGTAACCCGGACGGTTTTTTCAGACGACCAATTGTCGAGCTTTTCTCCCGGGACACACGCGCGAATCCAGCTATCTAAGTCACAGTCGCTGTCAGCCTTGTCTTCATCTGCAGCATTGACGATGTGGGGAGAAACCAAACCCCTGCTGGAGAGAGTACCGGTTTCATTCTTCTGAGATCCCGGAGCATACCCCAATCCAAACTTGTCTTCTTTGATGACTGGCTCCACAAATTTGCCCCAGCCTTGGGCATTACCAACTTTAACCACTTCGACAGCTTGCTTGTATGAAGAGATAGAAGTCCCGACCTTCTCGAACTCAGGTGAAAGGACAGCTTCGGGCGCGACCTCATTGATGTTTGTAGTTTCGAAGCCCTGACACAGCATCTCATGCATCTCGCCATCCATCTCCACATACTTAAACGTAGACAGGTGGCTAACAAAAATATCCTCTTCACCACATACAGTGACGATCTGACCTTCTAGTTCATATTTGAGCTTCTGGTGGAGGGTAGAAGTAACAGCACCGACAACATGAATCCAAGGCCGACCTAGCAGACAACTGTAGGCAGGCTGGATATCCATCACATAAAAGGTGCTCTTGAACACCTGCGGTCCAATCTTAACTGACAACTCAACTTCGCCAAAGACAGCTCTCTTAAAGCCATCAAAAGCCCTCACAACTAAGTTACTTGGCCTCAGGATGGTGTCATCGCAATCCAACTTCATTAAGGCTTTCTTTGGAAGAACATTCAGAGAAGAGCCTGTATCAACCAAAACATGGGAAAGCATCACCCTTTTGCACTCCATTATGATATGCAAGGCTTTGTTGTGATTCCTGCCCTCAGATGTCAGGTCATTATTGGTGAAACCTAGCCCCCGGCTAGCGTTTACATTGGAAACTACCGACTCCAGCTGGTTAACAGTTATCTCCGATGGAACATAGGCCATATTCAGTACTTTCAACAAGGCTGCTCTCTGCGCCTCAGAGCACAGCAATAGTGAGAGAATGGAGATCTTTGAGGGTGTCTGATTTAGCTGGTCGACTACCTTGTAGTCACTTTTCTTGATAATCCTCATAAACTCATCCACTTCCTTCTCGAATGCGGTCTTAGGAGGATCTTCCTCAGTAGTAACCTCTTCGGCGGCCATCTGTTTCCCTTTAGCCTTGGCAGTTGCCTCGACTTCAGTATTCGCGCGTAATGTTGATGGTGCAAATAGGCGTCCACTGCGAGTGAAGCCACCAACCTCTCCAACATTGTCTACAACGGAGCTACCAATGTCAATGTCTTCTTCGTTAACTTTCTGCCCCTGGCAGTAGATATCAGCCCCATAGTGCCACGGGATAGCACTGTCTTTCTCATACGGAACGGGTCCTGGTATTGTGTTGGTGATCGGACCAACCAAAGTCGGTTGAGGGCTGTCAGAGTAAATTGCAACTGGTGCTGAACTTTCGATGTTCACCGCTGCTGGTTCTGTACTTTCTGGGAAATATATTGTTGTCGGAGCGAGTCTCTCGGGAACATATATTTCTTTAGGAGTGAAATAAAACGTCACCGTCGATACATCATTCTTCACTGGGCGGGCCTGATCGAACTGAAGACAACCTTCATCTATCAGTTGTTGAATACCCCTTCTCAAACTGTCACATCCGTTTTCGGCAGCTTGACAATTTCTGCATTCCTCCCCACAGCCCGGGAAAATCTGTCCTTTCAGAAGTCGGTCTTTAACCACCGATAGCGAAGTCTTCACCTTAGTCACATCAGAAACCAAATTCAAAGTTTCCCCACTATCAACAGCATTAATCCTCTGCCCTCTGTGAGCCGGCATCGGGTTCTGGATAACATTAGGCACCGGAGCAAAATTGATAGCCTGGGCATCTCTCAAATCTTGTACCTTTAACTGGAGAGCCTTGCAATTATCTGTAGTATGGCCAGGAGCGTTGGAGTGAAAAGCACATCTGGCGTTGACATCATAACCTCTAGGCAAATTATTGGGATCGATTGGTGGGGTCAGAGTTCTCAACGTAACCAGATTCATGTCAATCAGCTTAGGAAGTAATACTGAATAAGGCATTGGGATTGGCTCGATGACCCGGTCCGTCTGCCTTGGACGTTGTTGATAGTGTCTCTGCTGACCCGGATTACCTCCTTGTTGTTGATTGTTGTACCTGGGTTGTTGTTGCGGATGATATTGCGGTTGAGGAACAGGTGTTGGAATAGTGACTGCGGGCACTTGATCTTGATAATAATTAGGGCGTCCTCTACCCCTGCCTCTGCCGGCATACACAACGCTTGCCTCGCCTTCTTTTCTTCGCTGACCGTTACCAGCAAACGGTCTCTTGGGACCTGATGAGTTGGAAGCACTATTGTCTTGAATTCGGCCCATCTTCAACAGACTCTCGATTCTTTCGCCAGCAATTACTATCTATGCAAAGCTGATTGACGGGCAAGCAGCCAATCTCTCAATATAATTTCCTTGAAGAGTGTTCATGAACATGTCCGCCATCTCCCTTTTAGACATAGGGGGTTGGACGGACGCAACAATCTATCTCCAACGCTGAGCATACTCTCTAAAGGTTTCCTTGGCAGTCTGAGACATACCTTGCAACAAGGTCCGATTTGGAGCCATGTCCAAGTTGTATTGATATTGCTTGACAAAAGCCTCTGCCAAGTCTTTCCAGCTCTTGATGGTAGTACGAGACAAATGAGAATACCATTCACGAGAAGCTCCAGTTAGACTATCTTCAAAATAGTACATCCACAGCTTTTCATCTTCCGTGTGAGCTCCCAACCTTCCCAGATAAGATTGGAGATGAGTCCGTGGGCAAGAAGCCCCGTTGTATTTCTCAAAAGTAGGGGGTTTGAACTTGTGAGGAATCCTTACTCCCTGAACCAGACCAAGATTTGTGACATCAAAGCCTAAGGAATTTTGAGACTCCAAAGATTTGAGCTTCTCAGCAAGCTCATCCATACGGCAAGTGGTCTCGAGGGCCTCGTCGTGCAAAGAAAATTGATCATACTGATAATCTTCAGTAACGGGGCGCCTGTTAATCCGAATTCCTTGATTCACATTGTACCTTCCGCCAATACCATTTCCAACATTCCCTGTGTTGCCAACATTACCCGGGTTTCCATCAACATTTGCGTTACCCGCGTTACCAGTGTTCACAGGGTTATCAGCGTTCCCAGGGTTACCGGGGTTTCCCTCAGCATTTGGTATCTCCACCTCCGGATCGGGTCTCGGTTGCTCAACCAATTCCCTCAGCTTTTCCTGGCCTTCTGCCATACCAGTCATCAATGTCATGAACTGATCCATCCTTTCACACATATCAGCCAGCTCTTTCTGTACTTGGTCCATCGCTAGCTGTGGACGATTTTCCTTTGTCGGGTACCTGTGGACTCGCTTGGGACCAATAACTGCCTGATACAGGGAACAAACATTAGACACTGCGGTGACACCTGCAAAACAGACAAGGGTTAATATGCATGGTATGCGATGCACTGCTTGTTCAGTTTTAAGGCACCCCCGTTTTGAAAGGGAATACCCTGCAAATGAATAAGCCTGAGATGTTGGATGCAAATATGCAGATGATGTTATGCAATGCAAAGGCATGTCAATCAGAATTGATGGATCCGCTTGAACATCTGACAGGTTGCACTGCCTGGAGAGAAATTCACTAAGGAATATAATACAAGATCAAAGCTCTGCTCTAGAAAACCGGGTTGGTTGGAGGTTAAGGTTTCCTGAATTTAGCCCGCCCCTCACTGGTAGGTTCTAAGAACAGAAGTTTGTCAGCTTCAACCCTTCAGTCGCGAATAATACGTTTACCACTGAAGGTTTGGTATTATTACGGGACAAAAGACCTCCATTGACTCCCCTCAACAGGACATCCTAATAGAGAGTTCCCAGTCTCGGGATCCTCGGATTGAGCAGCGAGAATGCGCCCACCAGAGCTAACATAATCACGTCTCGGAGGAGAGGCCTCGATTGAGTTCTCGGGAAATGGTCACCAGAGTCGACGATTTCTAGAGGAACATCCTGCCGTTACGGAACACCCGTAAGACATAATATATCCAAAAGAAACCTCGTCTGGGTGCGGTTCTTCACGAACGACTTAACGTAGCAACACGCCACACAAGCCTCATGATTATCCACTCTAAAACCTGTGTGTACACTCAAGCCTGGGTAATGGGCTTATCTCTCATAGAACACCCCATCCCAACAAACAAACAAACAGATCCAACAGATACAACAGATGCATGCAAGCAGGTAAGCAAATAAAGGTACAAAAGCATGAACACCCAATAAATAAGAAATCACACAAGCTAGGAGGGACTCGTTTAGGGAAGATGGACCAGCAAGAGGTCAACTTCTTTATATCCCCAGCAGAGTCGGCAGCTGTAGCAACCTGAAAAATACAATGCGCGAAAAACAACCGGCGAAAGAAAATGACAGAAGATTCGCCACCGTGCGTTATTCATCCCAAAGGAGGAAAAGGAAACGCTCGAAGTAAACCTGAAAAAGGAAAGGACAAGACGGGGTCTCGCAACCAAATCTTGGGTTCAGGAGTCGGTTATGCGAAGGGAAGGTATTAGCACCCCTACGCATCCGTAGTACTCTACGGGATCCACTTTTGTAGTTCTTGTCTAAAGGGTGTGAGTTTATCTAATGTGTTATTTACTAAAAAAGGGGGTTAAATGAAAAAGACTCGTGCGGATGTCGCATCCACTGCATACGTATCTCATCTGAATATGAGAATCAGAGTCTTCGTAGCTCGGCTACCTAGGGGTTAAGGGTAATTGTGCTCGCTAAGACATCGTGTCTTATGCCTACGTATCTCATCTGGCCTGAGAATCAGAGCAAGCCGTAGTTCGGCTAACTACGGGGTTATGGATTGGGTTTTGGACGAACGACGTTACTACGCAATCTACCGGATGCTCGACCTTTGGAGAGTTACTCGCCTGTAGTAGAAGGAGTAAACATGTTGCTTTGGGTTTTAGGAGAAGAAAAATCAATGAGTTGGTAGGGTTAGGGATGCTCATGCAAAAAGGCAGTCCTTGACGAAGGAACCGCGATACCTGTGGGGATACGAACACATACAAAACAAACATGTATAAAGTAAACGTGCCAACAAGGCAATCAGAATAAATCTCCCAAATGGTATCCCACAAGCAAAGTGGAATATCCAGCGAGCTATCCCTTCAAAAATCATGTGAGCCTTCACAAAAACTCAATAAAAGGGTTAGTGAAACAAGATAAGGATTAGGAGAAAACATGCTATGACAAACGTAAGTCAGATTAGAGCAAAACAGAAAAAAGGTAATGGGAATAATGGCAAACCTGAAACCTCAAACCCTGTGGCATACACTTTAGAAATTAAACGATTAAGCATTCAAGGCATTATTTATACATTCATACATAATACATCACACATTTAGAACATTCAAATTAAAGGCGTAAAATAATGGGAATAGGGCAAACCTGATTGGAGAGCTTGATTGAAATTGAGTTGCACCCGTGAGGTTTACCAAACAATCTTTAGGGTTTATGTGAGGCAGAGGTGCAGTTGAGTTCCCTTCAGGGTTTGGAGGCTGCTCTGAGTTCTCTGTCAGGTAATCTCTCACTATCTTTTTCCCAAACAGGGTAATAGGAATAGAATGTATATTTTTTCACCGAAACTCAAGTATTTATAGCCTAATATTGGTAGCTTAGTGGGCTTTTGAGAGAGGTCCAAGTTTTTTCTATTATATTTTATTTTATTTTTTTATTATTATTTTTATTTATTTATTTATTATTTATTTATTTATTTATTTTTTATTATTATTTTTATTTATTTATTTATTTATTTCGTTTATTTTTCGTTTTTTTTTTTAAGTTTCTTGGATCTAATTCTGATTGACATGATGAAATGCAATATGAAATGCTAAATGAATGCATGAATGAGGAGGGCAAATTTTGGGGTGTTACATATACCTATTCTAGACCAGTTGCCGTTCAGTGGCTTGGAGAGTGCTCCTACTTCTCAAGAGATAGCTGACATATTGCACATAGATGAATCTCTGGTTGGTGCTCATATGACTACTAAAGGTGGAATTCAAGGTCTCCCTTCCGAGTTCCTCATTGCTCAAGCTACTGTGTATGGGAAGGCCATGAGTGAGGATGCCTTTGAGGCCATATTTGTACTTCTCATCTATGGGTTAGTGTTATTCCCCAACATCGACAAGTTTGTGGATGTGAATGCTATTAGGATTTTCTCTACTCTTAATCTCGTTCTGACTCTGTTGGGTGATACCTTTTTCTCTTTGCATATGAGGAACGCAAAGGGTGGTGGTGCCGTTGTGTGCTGTTTGCCTCTGTTGTATAAGTGGTTTATTTCTCACTTACCACAGACGATCGCCTTCAAGGAGAACAAGGGATGTCTACGGTGGTCCACGAGACTTATGTCTCTCACTAATGATGATATCTCTTGGTACAACCGTGTGTATGATGGTGTGCAGATTATTGACTCTTGTGGTGAATTCTCTAATGTACCTCTTCTTGGTACATGTGGTGGGATTAACTACAACCCTGTTTTGGCACGTCGTCAGCTTGGGTTCCCCCTAAAGGATAAACCCAATAACATTCTGTTAGAGGGTGTGTTCTTTCAGGAGGGTAAAGATCCCCAAAACTTGAAGGGCATAATGGTTCACGCTTGGCGCAAGATTCATAGGAAAGGAAGGAAGGAGTTGGGTCCTAAGAATTGTGTTGCTATGGAGCCTTACACTGCTTGGGTTAGGAAGAGAGCGTATGATTATCTCATGCCTTACGAGTATCCAAGACCTACACCTTTGGTTATGGCTGGGCCTTCAACCCTCCCTAACCAAGGAATAGAGGAGTCGAGAGACGAAGACCGATCACATGCTTGGATCCGTGAAAGGGAGGAGTTGCTTCAGCAGATCAAGGAGAAGGATGCTTTGATAGAGTTTCTCGAACATCAGGTTATTGATGATCCTGATGATGCATGGACTTCTCTACTCCCTCAGTCTTCCAAATATTGGAAGAGGAAGTACGACCGACTCGCCAAGGAGAAGGCAGATATGGAGGCAACCTACGAGAGGGAGGTGAAGCGGCTTCGTGCATCTTATCTTCCTGTGTCCAGAGCTTTAGATGATTGTTTCTAGGGATCCATAGGATGATTATTTTCCTTTTCTCTTGTATATGGTTAACAATAATGTACTTCTTTTCCCCGATATTATTTGATGAGATATTTCCATATGTGACAAATGTTTAATATTTCCAAAATTTTCAAATAGAGCCCTAAAGTTCCTTTGGAAAAAAAGAAGAAATCATATGCACAAACATTCCATGCATCATGTGCATAAGCAGGTTTTGTTCCCGGTTTCTTGTCCTGTGGTCTAACTCTGTGTTCTTCATTTACTTTGAAGACAAGCTGACTCACCGGTACTACACCAGAGCCAACATTTCAAGACTAATGGATCACCTGGAACAAGAGAACCGCGAGCTGAAAGAGGAAGTGGCCAGATTAAGTGCCTTGATGGAGTCATTCATGACTGCCCAGAGCCAGTCTTCTCCGACACCTTCAACTCCTCCCCAGAGGATAGTCATCTCTGAGGTCGTCTCCTCGACTGTGCCTGCAGCCAGTGCACACTTTGCTCCAACGGCCATGCCAGCCGGATTCCCGTGGGGGATGCCTCCCAACTTCATGCCCGAGGGTCCTGCTCCCACCTTTGCTTCTATGCCGACATCTAGCCTGGTCCTTGCTGTTCCTCCTCCTGTCGTGCACACTCTGCCCAGAGTGGACGACACCATCTATCATTCTGAGTCGTCTGAGGGTCCAGATGTCTATGAGAAGATGGACGCTATGAACGACCAATTTCTTGAGCTTCGCAAGGAATTGAAAACTCTCAGAGGGAAGGATCTTTTCGGCAAGTCTGCTGCCGAACTCTGCTTGGTTCCTAATGTGAAGATCCCGGTGAAATTCAAGGTCCCTGACTTTGAAAAGTACAAAGGAAATACTTGCCCTCTCAGCCACCTGGTCATGTATGCCAGGAAAATGTCGACTCAGACCGACAATGACCAATTTCTCATCCACTACTTTCAGGACAGTTTGTCCGGTGTTGCTCTGCGTTGGTACATGGGTTTAGACAGTGCGAACATCCGATCCTTTTACGATCTTGGCGAGGCCTTCGTCAAGCAGTACAAGTACAATGTGGATATGGCTCCCGATAGGGATCAATTGAGACCCATGTCCCAAAAGGACAAGGAAACATTTAAAGAATACGCCTAGAGGTGGCGAGAGTTAGCAGCGCAGATCGTGCCTCCGCTAGAAGAGAAAGAGATCAATAAGATCTTTTTAAAGACCTTAAGTTCTTTTTATTATGAGCGGATGATTGCTAGAGCTGCTTCTAACTTCACCGAGATGGTGAATATGGGGATGCGTCTAGAAGAAGGGGTTAGAGAAGGACGTCTGACCAGAGAAGAAGGCTCTTCTTCCAAACGTTATGGGGCATTTGCGAAGAAGAAAGATGGAGAGGCACATGTTGTGACCTCCCATGTGAAACCAAGAAGACCCTCTGTGAGGAGGAAGACCGTGCGTCCCGCCGGTAACCAGCACCAGGTGGCTCATATAGCACCTGTCTCAAAGATAATCAGCAGTATCAGCAACATAACAACAATCAGCAACCACACCCGCAATATCAACATCAACAGCACCGTCCGCAACAGCAGGTCTACCAGCCTCGAAATAATAATCAAACTAGCACAAGTTACGAGAGGAAAAGGGTCACCTTCGATCTTATTCCAATGACGTATGCAGAGTTATATCCCTCTTTGATAGAGAGGAAGTTGATTACTCCACGAGACCCACCGGCTATACCTGCTAACCCCCAGTGGTGGTATAAGCCTGAATTACACTGTGTTTATCATTCTGGTGCTCCCGACCATGACGTGGAGAATTGTTACCCTTTGAAGACCAAGGTTCAAGACCTTGTGAGGTGTGGCATTCTGTGTTTCGAGGACGTAGGTCCTAACGTAAAGAAGAATCCATTTCCCGAGCATGGGAAATCTGTCAACATGGTCCAGGGCTGCCCTGGCAAGTACAAAGTCAAATATGTCAGTCATATTCGACAGTCTCTAGTCGAGATGCATCGTTTGCTATGTGATTATAGTCATTATGAGCATGACCACGATAGATGCCGAGTCTGTTCTGTCAATCAAATGGGTTGCCGCCAGGTGCGCAAAGATGTTCAAGAAATGCTGGATGAAGGAGTTATTGAGATCCTTCAAAACAGAAATGTTGACGAAGATGTTGACGAGGTCAACGTAATTTCTCCAGTGTTTCGAATCCCCGAGCCTGTTATCATCAAGTATGATGGTAGCAAGCAAAAGGTTTCTCCTACATTAACCATCAAGCCAGCCAGACCAGTACCGTACTCTTCTGAAAAAGCGGTTCCCTATCGCTACAATGCTGTTGCGGTGGAAAATGGGAAAGAGGTGTCCTTGCCATCTTCCTCTGTTGTTAACATTGCGGATGTTAGCGGTCTGACACGTAGCGGTCGTGTATTTTCAGCACCCCAAAGGCCCCAAACTAATGCTGATTCTGTTGAACGCCCGATTGGGAATGCTGTGAGCACTCTGAATCCGGCACTTGTTGTTAATCCCTCCTCTACATTGAGAACTCCTGCTTCTGTTGGCCCGAGCGGCAATATGAAAGAAGACTTTGATGAGATGCTGAAGCTCATCAAAAGGAGCGAGTACAACGTTGTAGACCAGCTTCTACAAACGCCATCCAAAATATCGGTGTTATCATTGCTTTTGAATTCAGAACCACACCGAGAGGCTCTGCAGAAGGTTTTGGATGTGGCATATGTAGATCATGATGTCACAATAGAGAAATTTGATAGCATTGTTGCAAACATTACTGCTTGTAACAATTTGAGTTTCTGTGACTCTGATCTCCCCGAGGAAGGAAGAGACCACAACTTGGCATTACATATATCTATGGGTTGCAAAGACGACGCCATGTCCAATGTGCTGGTGGACACCGGGTCATCATTAAATGTATTGCCAACAACCACTCTTTCGAAGTTGTCATATCAAGGGCCTCCCATGAGGCAGAGTGGAGTAGTTGTGAAGGCTTTCGATGGGTCTCGCAAAACTATGATTGTGGAAGTTGATCTCCCAATCAAGATCGGACCAAGTGATTTCCAGATTACTTTCCAGGTTATGGACATTCACCCATCGTATAGCTGTCTCTTGGGCAGACCATGGATTCACGAGGCAGGCGCCGTGACATCCACCCTACACCAGAAACTGAAATTCGTGAAGAATAAGAAGCTGGTGGTGGTAGGGGGAGAAAAGGCTCTCCTGGTTAGCCATTTGTCTTCCTTCTCATATATAGATGCTGAGGATGAAGTTGGAACTCCTTTCCAAGATTTATCTATTGCTGAGCCTATTGAGAAGAGAACTCCTTCATTTGCTTCCTACAAAGATGCAAAGTTAGCCATTGAGCATGGTGCAACCGCTGGTTTAGGAAAAATGATTGAGCTAGAAGACAATAAATCCCGGGCAGGCATAGGTTATTCATCTGGGGTTTTCAACACGCAAGGGCTGTTCAAGAGTGGAGGATTCATTGACACTGGTCAAGACAAGGAGGTTGCTGCCATCTTGGAAGAAGACGAAGAGGATTCTGGCAACTTCGTTATCCCTGGGGGGATCTGCAATAATTGGGTCGCTGTGGATATTCCAACAGTTATCCATAAGTCAAAGTAATGTTCATTGTGTTTAAAAACCCTCCTCCCATGCCAAAAAGGAGGAGTGATGACATTGTTGGCGCATAAATACAATGATATTTTCATTCAATAGATTCATATTAAATGTTTGTTTTTCCAATTATTTTCCCTTTTCGTCTTTTGCATGAAATTGGTGATCACATAAAACCTAGAAAAATAAGAATAAAATCAATCTTTTCATCTGCATAATGATTTGTCTTGTTTGAATTCTAAAGCTTTTCATATCCAAAATCATTATGCGGGTTGATTAAACCCATTGAACATAATGACCCAACACCATCTCCCAAATTTGAATTCCCTGTATTTGAGGCGGAAGAAGATGATGTTGAAGAGATTCCTGACGAGATTACCCGTCTACTTGAGCATGAAGAGAAGATCATTCAGCCGCATCTCGAGAATCTGGAAACAGTCAACTTGGGGTCCGAAGATTGTGCGCGAGTAGTGAAGATTGGGGCACTCCTGGAGGAGTATGTTAAGAAGGGGTTGATTGAATTGCTACGAGAATATGTTGATGTCTTCGCCTGGTCATATGAAGACATGCCGGGTCTAGATACTGATATTGTGCAACATTTTCTACCTTTGAAGCCTGAGTGTGTGCCTGTGAAGCAGAAGCTCAGAAGAACTCATCCTGATATGGCAGTGAAAATCAAAGAGGAGGTTCAGAAGCAAATTGACGCGGGTTTTCTGGTGACTTCTACATATCCTCAATGGGTGGCCAATATTGTGCCCGTGCCTAAGAAAGACGGAAAAGTCCGAATGTGTGTGGACTATAGGGACTTGAATAAAGCTAGTCTGAAAGATGATTTTCCTCTACCACATATTGATATGTTGGTAGACAATAAAACTAAATTCAATGTCTTCTCATTTATGGATGGATTTTCCGGATATAATCAGATTAAGATGGCACCCGAGGATATGGAGAAGACAACATTCATCACACCTTGGGGAACATTCTGTTATTGAGTGATGCCCTTCGGTTTGAAGAACGTCGGAGCCACGTATCAACGAGCTATGACCACCTTGTTTCATGATATGATGCATAAGGAGATCGAAGTTTATGTTGACGATATGATCGCTAAGTCAAGAATGGAAGTTGAACATGTAGAGCACTTGTTGAAGCTTTTTCAGCGTTTGAGGAAGTACAAGCTTCGTCTGAATCCCAACAAGTGTACATTTGGAGTCCGTTCCGGCAAGTTATTGGGCTTTATCGTTAGTGAAAGAGGTATTGAGGTTGATCCTGCAAAGGTAAAAGCAATACAAGAAATGCCAGCGCCCAAAACTGAGAAGCAAGTCCGAGGTTTTCTTGGCCGCTTGAATTATATCTCCAGATTTATATCCCACATGATTGCCACATGTGCGCCGATATTCAAGCTCCTCCGGAAAGATCAGTCCCATGATTGGACCGAGGATTTCCAGAAAGCTTTTGATAGTATTAAAGAGTATCTGTCCGAACCTCCGATCCTGTCTCCGCCCGTGGAAGTAAGACCTTTTATTATGTATCTGACTGTTCTTGAAGACTCAATGGGTTGTATCCTTGGTCAGCAAGACGAATCAGGGAAGAAAGAGTATGATATTTACTACTTAAGTAAGAAGTTCACTGATTGTGAGTCTCGATACTCGACGCTTGAGAAGACATGATGTGCTTTGGCTTGGGCTGCTAAGCGCTTACGCCAATATATGATAAATCATACAACTTGGTTGATATCCAGAATGGATCCAATCAAGTATATCTTCGAGAAGCCTGCTTTAACAGGGAGGATTACCCGTTGGCAGATGTTGTTATCTGAGTATGATATTGAGTATCAAGCTCAGAAGGCTATTAAAGGTAGTATTTTGGCTGACCACTTGGCACATCAGCCGATTGAGGATTATTAGTTAGTTCAGTATGACTTCCCGGATGAGGAGATTCTGTATTTGAAAATAAAAGATTGCGATGAGCCTACACTCGATGAAGGGCCAGAGCCTGGTTCCAGATGGAGTATGGTGTTTGATGGCGCTGTAAATAAATTTGGAAATGGTATTGGGGCAGTGATTATTACTCCTCAGGGCACACATATTCCTTTTACAGCAAGGCTAACTTTCAAATGCACGAATAATATGGCTGAGTATGAGGCCTGTATTATGGGTTTGGAGGAATGCATTGATCTAAGGATCAAGCATCTCGATGTTTATGGTGATTCAGCCCTCGTTGTCAATCAGATTAAGGGTGAATCGGAAACGAATCAACCTGGTCTCATTCCATATAGGGATTATGCGAGGAGGATTTCAACGTTCTTTACTGAGGTTGACTTCCATCACATTCCTCGAGACGAGAATCGGATGGCAGACGCTCTTGCTACGCTTGCTTCGATGATTATGGTTAAACTTTGGAATGAAGTTCCCAATATCACCGTGATGCGCTTGGACAGACCAGCTCATGTGTTTACAGTTGAAGAAGTAAAAGATGATAAGCCCTGGTATCATGACATCAAGTGCTTCCTTCAGAACTAGGTTTACCTGCCTGGGGCATCTGTGAAAGACAGGAAGACTTTGAGGAGATTATCAGGAAGTTTCTACCTCAATGGCAATGTGCTTTATAAGAGAAATTTTGACATGGTGCTGCTCAGATGCGTGGATAGACACGAAGCAGACCTGTTGATGACTGAGGTCCACGAGGGTTCATTTGGTACTCATTCCAATGGACATGCCATGGCTAGAAAGATGTTGAGAGCAGGCTACTATTGGCTGACAATGGAGTCTGACTGCTGCAAATATGTGAAGAAATGCCATAAGTGTCAGATCTATGCAGATAAGATTCATATTCCCCCGACACTTTTGAATGTGATCTCATCACCATGGCCTTTCTCTATGTGGGGAATTGACATGATTGGCATGATAGAGCCGAAAGCGTCTAACGGACACAGATTTATTCTCGTAGCAATTGATTACTTCACCAAGTGGGTTGAAGCGGCATCGTACGCAAATGTGACCAGGCAGGTGGTCGTGAAGTTTATCAAGAATCAACTCATGTGCCGTTATGGTGTGCCAGATATGATCATTACTGATAATGGATCTAACTTGAACAACAAAATGATGAAAGAGCTGTGTAGTGAGTTCAAGATCGCACATCATAATTCTTCTCCTTACAGACCTAAGATGAATGGGGTTGTTGAAGCTGCTAATAAGAATATCAAGAAGATTATCCAGAAGATGGTTGTCACATATAAGGATTGGCATGAGATGTTGCCATTTGCGTTACATGGATATCGCACATCTGTCTGCACTTCAACAGGGGCAACCCCTTTCTCCCTTATATATGGCATGAAGGCTGTACTCCCAGTAGAGGTGGAGATCCCATCAATGAGAGTCTTGATGGAAGACAAGTTGACTGATGCTGAATGGGTTTAGAGTCGTTATGACCAATTGAACTTGATAGAAGAGAAGAGATTGACTGCCATGTGCCATGGTCAGTTATATCAGCAAAGGATGAAGAAAGCCTTTGATAAGAAGGTCAAGCCTCGTGTGTTCCGAGAAGGTGACCTTGTGCTCAAGAAAGTATTGTCTTTCGCGCCCGATTCCAGGGGCAAGTGGACTCCAAACTATGAAGGTCCATATGTTGTTAAGAGAGCCTTTTCAGGCGGTGCTTTGATACTTATAACTATGGTGGGGAGGATTTCACTCGTCCTGTGAATTCAGATGCAGTCAAGAAATACTTCGCCTAAAATAAAAACAGAATAGCTCGCTAAGTTGAAAACCCGAAAGGGCGGCTTAGGAAAAAATGAGCTTCTCGGTGGATTGAAAACCCGAAAGGACGGTCCAGGAAAAAGTTAGAGACATAAAAAATGAATATATGTATCCCGCTAGATTGAGTACCTCGTCTTGGGGAAATCTAGGCCAAAATTAGGGATTTGGCAAGTAACTGCATCCTGACAAGACTTTATTCTACAACTGTCATCCGTTAGGGATTCTGGCTCATTCGTCGTCAACCGAAGCTTCAAATACATTGGATTCATAATTGGTGGAGAAATGGTCATTATGTTCAATGTAGGCCTTTTCCAATATATATCACCAATTTCAAATTTGTAAAGATCTATGGAGTCTTGCCATTTGCAAACTACCATTCCATCAAATAAATTTGAGCCTTTTATCCAATTATTTGCACTCTTATTTGTTTCTATTCGACAAATGTTTTGCATGTTTTAATTGAGAAAATATCATTGTTTTGAAGAAACGAATTTTTCATAACTTTTTTTAAACAAAGTGAACATTCACAATGACGAAAGGATACTTAGGAGATCCTCAGTGCTCTCCCAAGGATGGTATGATCTCCAACAGGGTAAGACATTTATTCATATTCCTGGCATGACTGTATCTTCTTCCTCCGGAGCCTTTTGTGGTTTTTCCTACTGGGTGGAGTGTTTGGTGAGATATTCACCACTCTTCCCTTCAGCAGAGTAGTGACCTTTCCTCCTCAGCAGATGTGATCTCTTTGGCGAGCACGGTATTTGGTGGTAGTTGATCCCCCAGAATCCCTTTACCTCCTCGGATAGATTCCCCAGTAGAGTTGCTTATGTGGCGGATTTTATCTGTACAATAACTCCTGTCCCCAACTGGAGTGACTGATGTTCATCCACCTGCAGAGATCTTTGCTTCCTGGTTTCACTTGCCCTCATCATAACGGATACTCTCCGGTGAACCTGGCTTTCTCTCTTGAGATGTAGTACCGAATGTTTGTGTGCTTATCCCTTGGAGCTGTTTGTGTTAGAAATGTCTGTTTGTCAGCATTCATCATACATAAACCACGCATGTGTGCATATATTTTCAAACATTCGGATATTCATATTGCACTCTTTGCCATATATCTTTGTTTATTATTCCCTGCTAGTTGGTAATGCATTCCCCAAGCAGATGTCGGTGTCTGATCTCCCCATGTAGAGTCAGCCCCTTAAGTAGAAAGTGTTTATATTTCCTTCCGCATTCCCCACTGAGTTATATCCTCGTGGACGACGGTTGTTTTTGCTTCCTCCCAACACATATATTGGGACGGGATTTCCTATTGAGTTATATCCTCACTAGGACGAGTCTTGATTCAGTTTGCCTCTTTGGTTTGATCCTAAATTGGCCTCTTGTGACTATTTCCTATGTTTCCCTATGGTATAAATGAATAATTTGCTCAGTAATTAGTAATCATTCATCTTATCCCCAGCGGAGTCTGTGGTTTTCTACCCTTATACCGGTAGTTGTAAACCCTATTTTCTCCCCTTTGCAGAGTTAACCTTCTTGTTCATCCTAATCGATGACGGTTACTCTTCCGTGGTTTTCTACCCAGTATCCAGTAGATGTAATCCTCTCCTTGACGGTTATCATTATCCAATATTCGGTGTTGATATTCCCTCATTCTCTCGGATAATTGCTATGATTAGGCAATTTATCCCCAGCAAGTCACCTTTCATATACCGGTTGCCGGTAATGTTTGTTGCTCCCCTGAATGGTCATCATTATATACCTAGTTTCGGTATCCCGATGCCTTTCTTTGTCGGTCGATTTATCCTTTATTAACCCAGTAACCTGTTGTGGATAATCTTCCATGCGAGTATATTATCTACGATCTGACGGTAATAGATAATATATCTCATGCACTCTTTGGTCGAATCCTTTTGTTCTTCCCCAGTTGAGTAAGATTCGTATCCCTGTTTTGGAATCGAATGTCCATCCCATAATCGAGTTTTCTTTTCGCCCTCTTTTCGGATGATGAGTGTTTTGGGAATATTCCTCAATCCACACTTTGGTCGATCACCTATTATATGCCCAGTAACCGGCATCCCTGGTGTTCCTCCCTTCTGCTCCCTATTATGACTTTTTGTCCCCCGTGGAGTCAGATTTTCCTGAGTTGAGATATACCTTTCTAGGTCTTCCTCAGATGATTTGGTTGATTGATATCTCTCGCCCTTATACCGGTCTTAGATATTCATTCTTCCGGAGCATGTTGTTCTCTCACCCTTATACCGGTGTTCAGATCACACGTCTCTTTGAGCTTATTACCCCGTAACCGGTAATACCTCATCTCGTTGCTTCCCCAGGAGAGTTCTGTTGGGATCTTCCTCAGCTGAGTCCTTAGTGGACATCCCCACCTGAGTCCGGATTTTATCTGGAGTATCCGTTGCGGATAATTATGGTTGTATTGGCATATTCCCCAATACATGCATCTTCGAGTCATCTCGAGTCCTTCCATTGATTCATTTCATGGATTCTCTCCGTGTCTCTCAGCAAGTTTCAAGTCGTGACCTGCTCACGCATCTTTATCCTTTTACTCCCCGGTAGAGTCTCTGTCCCATAGAATAACTTACTCATATGGATTGTCAGTTTCTCCGGATTTCTTTTCCTCTTTATGGACACATATCCCAACAGAGTATTACCATTTGCATACATGCATTCGCATCATGAGGTCTCTTAGGGACCAAAGTTCATCTCTTTGTTATTATTTAAGCCCATTCTACCCCGTCGAGACGAAGATTTTAACCTTCACTTCTCCGACTAGAATGACCTTAAATAGGGGCATCTGTAAAACCCTAATTTTGTCCCTAAGATCCTTCATGGCATCATAACATTGCATTTGCATTGCCTCAAGGATCATTAGTATCTTGGTTCCTTTTGCCTTTGGGTGGGACTTCTTGAGAATGGTTTGAGATCACCAAGCATGCTTGAATTGTATATCATTGCTTTTATTCTTTTGTTTTACTAACCAAAAGCACAAAAATATGTCACTAACATCTTTTGTTTGTAGCTTGAGCAATCACAAAGTCAAGAGCTTCAAAGAGATCATTGGTACAAAGATATGGCCAAGTGAAGGTGATAGCAAGCATGGTAATGGTTCCCAAGGCTCTCATCCATCAAATATGCCTCCCAAGCATCTCAACTCATCATTTTAATCAAAGCAATTCAAAAGATTTGAGGTTGGTTCCTCAGGGAAACCCTAATTCATCTGTGCACCACAATGCCTTGCTCATGAAGCAACCTCAGCCCATGATCAAATACAATCAAGGGAAGTTCTTTAATTCTTCATTTCATGCATATTTAAACTTATTTGAGTGTCCTCAATCATCAAATTTTCAAGATATGAGTCATGGACTTGAGAAGTTGATCAGTCAATTTATTTGACTATTTTGAAATACACTGAGACCTAACGTTTTATGTGTTGGTCAAATGAAGATGGTTCCAAAAGAAAAATTGTTTTTAAGGACAATATGAACAACTTTCATGTTCATCAAAAATTTATTTTAATCTTGGAAGGCCATATCCCATTCCAATACATTATAGGTCATTTTGACTGAAACCCTAATTTTGGGTCAACTTCCCAAGGACATAACTCATTCATTTTTTATGATTTTGAGGTGGGATAAAATGAATTGTAAATATTAAGATGTCTACTTAAAATGTTATGTTGAACAAACTTTCAAAATCTCAAAGGAAATACATGTGATAAGGCAAGACATTATAGGTCATTTTGGGCCAAATGCATTGAAAGGCAAAAAAGTCCAACTTCAAGTGCCCATAACTCTTTCATCAAAAATCCAAATGATGCAACATGTAAGTCCATTTTGATTTTCTTGAAAAGATCTACAACTTTGATGTTGGAGGTTTTTTCATTTGAGGCTTGCATCATCAAAATAGAAGGGCTTGAACATTGGCCAAATTTAGAAACTTTGCCTTTACATGTTTTGCACCTTGCACTTTAAACTCCAAGTTCACCAATTTCCACACTTCAAATGGATTTTTGCCCAACATAACAATTGTTCCTTACATCAAAACCTTTCCAACCATTACTCACATGATCATGTTTGGATTTGGAAAATGGCATTTTCGAAGAGGAGAAGTTTTAGGCATGATTATGCATAACATGTTGAAATTCATCACACAAGCCAATTCACTCCAAGCTACACGCCCAAACCATCTCACATTCATTTCAGCTTGCATTTGCACCAAGTTTTGGGCCTCACATGCGCATGTACAGGCCCATGCATGGAGGACCCAGTTCACATGCACACGAGTTTGATCATGCATTGCATCAGCTCTTGCTATAAATACACTTGCTTACCTTCATCCAAATTGAACCTAATGGCGCCTGAGATGCTGCACAACTGAATTCATAACCATTACCAAAGAAGCTATTTCACTTTTCTTCAAATTTTTCAGATCCAAAATTCAACTACATCTGGTCGAATCCTTGGATCTAAAGCTTCTAAACCTTCATCCTTCAACTCATTGATCTTCTGTTTTGAAAAAGAAAGCAAGGAATCAAGCTCAAATCTCCAGAATTCAAGTTTGTTCATCAACTGGTATTTTCTTCGAAACTCATCATATATTGACCTATTTGCTTGGATCTTGTGTTGGCTGAAGTCCTCTCAATAGAGGCATCATGACTGTGCATTTAATTTTTGAAATCCATTGAGTTCATGATGAACACCACAGAACTTCCATCTCTGATTTCTCTCAATATAGGAATCTATAGTGGAATTGAGTGGCACAGGGATGATGTACATCATCCCAGCTTTCCAAAGATGTATAGATCGTGTATTTTGGTTAAGATTTGGTTGTCTGCAATTTTGGCCGGAAAACACAAGCTCACCGGAGAAGAAGGTGGCTCCGGTGGCCGTCCCATTGCCAGTTTGAATGTGGATCGTTGGATAGAATTTCCCAGATCTAATTCTGGCCTTCGCTTGTTATGACTCATTTTAATTCATTGTGTAGCGCATTAACTTTGGTCTATGGTGGAAGCGCACATCTGGAGCGCATGATCTGCCAACTCAATTAATGAGCTCAGATATAACACTCCTGGTTTTTTTGAATTTCCAATTTTCTGATTTAATTTCTTTTATTCCAATAATTTTCAAAAATCAATATCTTCTTCATTTTTAATCCAAAAAATATAGGATCAATTGCATTTGTCTCCAAATAAATTCTAGTTTCTGATTTTGATTTAATATTTTTTATTTCATCATTTGATATTTTTTGTGAATTTTCTCTTTTCTGGTTATTTTTAATTCATTTTAAATAGTTTTTGATATTCAAAAAATACAAAAATATTTTCCTAATCTATTTGAATGATGATGGATCTATGAAAAATATTCTCATCAATTTTTTAATTGATTTGAGATTTATTTGAGATTTTAGTTCAATTAGGTTATTTTTATTCATTTTTAATTGATTAAAAATAGTTTCTGACTTTTAAAAATGCTGAAATTTTTTGTCAAACTTAGTTTGACCTTGTTGAACTTGGGATAAATCACTTGGACCTTTCAAGGTTGATTTGAAGTGATTTTGAAGTTTGACCTTTATTTTATTTGTAATTCAAGTTTATTTTAATATTGAAAGTGCCAAAAATATTATGCTTATTGTTTGATCTCCAATCTTCATCTCACTTCTGATTTCTCATTGTTTGACTTTGACTTTCAATGTCATTTGGTCAATACATATGGATTGGTACATCTTATTCCACTTTATGCATTTTGATCTTTCCATTTCCTTATTCATTCTTCATCTCCTTCTTCTTCTTCTTTCTCTTTGATCAATGAGTTGAAGGTTGATAAGTTAGCATTGATTAGGGAGACTTAATCTTCCTTGATTCAAATCTAATTCATCTTGATCAATTGATCAAGTGAATGACTTTGCATTAAGGATAGGTTGTCTTCTAAATCATGCAAAAGGCTTAAACCAATACAAGATCAATTCTCTTTTCCTTTTTGGCATGGCAAGTTGTTGGAACTTGGTTCACTAATCAAGACTTCTAACTTGTGTTGTTGCCTACATTATTATTGACCGGCCTCAGATAGTTGTGACTTCTACATAAGTCCAATTACGATTGCTTAACATAGCGCTAAATTTGCCTTATGGCACACTAACTACTAACACTAACCATTAACAATTAACATTTACTTTTTGCTCTTTACTTTTATGCAATTTCCTATTCTTGCACATATTATCCATTTGCTTTTCTCTTTGCTCACTTGAGCACATGTTTATGTTAATGCCATTTGCCTTTTGCTCACTTGAGCATATTATTGTGTATATACTATTGTGCTTGTGTTTTGTTTTGATTGTTGTGGACCAAATGCAAAGAAATGGACTTAGTTTCTAGGACTTTCCCTATGCAAAGAATGGAGAAATGGACTTAGATTTTAGGACTTTCCCTATGAAAAATTGGAGCAAAAGGATCTTAATGATGAATATGGGCCAAGCCTCTAAACTCACTCTTGTCCATTCTTAATTTGTTTCATAAAACTCTTTGATGTGTGTGTTCTTGTGCTAGGGGTTCCCACTTGAGCTTAATTGAAGGACCATTGCCATGTACATCTAAAGTGAAATACACAAGATACATTGAGGATCTCTTAAGAGAATTGTTTGATTGCTTGAGCTTACTATTATTGTGATTGCTTATTCCAAAGGATGGGAGCTACTTGGATCATCAATATGATCTCAAGAGAGGAACTCAATTATGGTTTTGTTTATTTATCCCTCACCTTTTGCTTTACTTAAGACTTAGCCATTCTTCTTCTTCCCTCCACTCTAACCCAAGCCAAAACCTTTTTGTGCAAACATTTAACCATTTGTTTTCAACACTAGAAACCCAAGCCTTAGGCTTTTGATTTTCAAACTTTCTTTTCATAACACTTATCTTGAATTGAATCTTTAAGTCAACTTTGACCATTTTGTAAATACTTTTCATTGGTAAACATAACCCATTCAAATGTCTTTTTGTGGTTCCAATGGCCACTTCCTTAATCAAAATTTTCATAACCTTTAGCTATTAGGTTTGAGTTATCTTGGTGGTAGATGTAATGCTCACCTATATCCTTAGTGATGGACAATGAGTCTTCCATGCTTATTATAGGGTTAACCCCTCACTAGCATGTTGAAGCTATCCTCACATGGTGGATTTGTGGTTTGGTTGAGTTTTCTCCCTTGGATAACAAAAGATCTTAAGGCTTTTGGACCAATCAATTCACCAACTAATTTTTGAGATTTTTACCCCGAACTACGAGGTTTTGATCCTAATCTTTTTTAAGATGGTACATAGGCAATGGGTTATCCATCCAAACACAAAATGTAAATAAACTTGTACATTCTCTTCTCATCTCTTCAATCATGTTTGCACAAAATTTTCACAAAACAACAACCTTACAACGAGTATGAAAAGGGCTCCCTAGGAGTACCTAGGATGTTTTGGGTGCCTAACACCTTCCCGTTGCATAACCAACCCCCTTACCCAGATCTCTGACTCTCTTTTACTAGTTTTTGATTCGATAAAACTTTTAGGTTTTTGTTCGCTTTCTAACCATTCCTTTGGATAAATAGAAGTGCGGTGGCGACTCGACTTGTATGATTTACCTTGGATTTAGTCAATATCTCTAATGGTAACGAATACCCCGCTACAGACACGTGTAAGTTTCTTGAAATGTAGGAACTTGTGCTTGAATGATGCATGATATGCAGATGCAAAAGATGAGTTTTAATTTTTAAGAAACACAATAATTTATTGCAAATATTATAAAGACAAAATTTGGTATAAGATAAACAAAAACCTCTTTTTATTAAACAATTGAGGGATTACAAAGGTTGAAATACAATTTCAACGATCCTAAACAATACAAGAGGAAAACAACTAAGTCTATGAGTCCTAAGTAATCTCATATGTAGAAGGTCCTGTTGCTGGATGATGCTTCCTCTTCTGCCTCTTTAGCTGAGCGTTCTCGATCATAAGCTTGTCGATGATTCCCTTCCAAGCACCTGAGGTAGGAGGTATGCTGGAGTACTCATGAAATGGTTGGACTTTAGAGAGAAGTAAACCTTTTTGTCTCTCCTGTTTCTTCACAACTTGCTA
Organism: Lathyrus oleraceus; assembly: GCF_024323335.1. Taxonomy (NCBI): domain Eukaryota; kingdom Viridiplantae; phylum Streptophyta; class Magnoliopsida; order Fabales; family Fabaceae; genus Lathyrus; species Lathyrus oleraceus. The sequence continues at coordinate 232,035,321 of NC_066583.1, forward strand.
GTCCAAAATCTCAGTCAAATCATCCTTCTCCTTTAGGTGCTGCTCCATCTTCATCTTCTTATCATTCAAGACATGATACTTGCATTCCCAAGTGTCTCTTTCCAATTTCAACCTAGCCAAAATTTCTTGAAACTCTTCCCTATTCTCAATAGGAATGGTGGATGATGATGTTATAGCATAAGGGAATGAGGGCTTCTCAAGAGCATAGGGCATCTTAAGTTCACTGGCTCTAGCACAAACCCATTGGGTGTAGGGCTCAAAAGCAACACAATTCTTTCTTCCTAATCTGTTTTTTCCTTTCCTGTGAATGTTGTGCCAAGCATGTATGATTCTATCCTTCAAACCAGAACTCTCTTCTTTGTTAAGGTAAAAGAAACCTGACAACAAAAGGTTATCGATTTTATCTGCCACAGGATATCCTAACTAACATCTGGCAAGGATGGGGTTGTAGTTAAATCCCCCATGTACACCAAGGAGAGGTACATTAGGAAATTCACCACAATTGTCAATAATCACTCCAACATCATAGGAGGGGTCATACCAATGTATATTCCCTTTATCAATGGACATGAACCTCTGAGACCATCTGAGCTTCTGTGGATTCTCCCTGAAGAGCCTGGATCTGGGTAAGTGAGAAATAAACCACTTATATAGGAGAGGTGAACAACAAAGAATGGTTCACCACCTTTCTTAGTCTTGTGATGGATAGAATGGTAGGTATCTCCAAGTAATGTGGGTATTGGGTTACCAGTTAAGAAGATTCGTACAACATTAACATCCACAAAGTCATCAATGTTTGGGAAGAGCACAATTCTATAAATGAGTTCAGCAAAAATGGCTTCAAAGGCATCTCTATTATCCGCTTCTACAAAGATAAAGGCTTTCTCCATCAGAAATCTAGAGGTTAAACCTAGAATCCCTCCTTTTTTTAATGAAGTTGGCCTTCACAACAGACGTTTCTAGGTGAAGTGCTTCTGTAATAGCTGCTGGTGTAGGGGTCTTCTCTGAACCACTGAATGGCAATTTGTCAGAGATTGGCAAACCAAACCAATAAGAGTATTCTTCTAGAGTAGGCATAAGCTGGTAGTTTGGAAATGTGAAGCAATGGTATAGTGGATCATAAAACCGTACCAGGGTGTTGAGAACTCCATCTTCAACCTTGGTCTTCAAGATACCCATAAGTCTTCCATATCGAGCTCTGAAATCCTCTGGACTAACTATCATAGAACCAAGCTTCTTCGGCTCTGTTAAGTCAGGACTATTGAAAGTGTATTTCTTAGTATTCCTCCTTCCAAGTTCCATTTTACCTATCGATATTTGCAAAATAAAACTATTGAGTTTCTTGGTTTTTATGCAAAAAGGTTTTATGGATACATGAATGCATGTTTCATAAATATGAGTTTAGGGTTTTGACATTAAGCATGGAGCCAAGGGTCTAACCATCCCACAATGTATGAACTAATGGGTTTATTTTGTACCTGTAGAATAAGGTTCTAAAGTGATCCCCAGAGTCATAGATCCATCTTTAGGATATTATCGGTTTAATGACTTGCTCGCAGACCAATAATATTCTCAAGAGAAACTCGTCTAAGTGTAGCATCGTGTAACAATTACCTCAGATCTTACACATGGATAATCTCCGCACTACATCCTAAAAAGTCTTAGAGGGGTTGAAAGAGTTCTAAAGGTCCTCAGTTTCTTAGACTCCCAGGTCTAAGATAATAATTCCACTATGATTTACTCGCAACAATAAATATTACCATCAAAGGGGTCTCCACTGAGCAAGGTTGTATCATATGTTAATCATGCTTATGGTTACTCTAGACATGTAACTTTGATAAAACCACCATCCTATCTTATTTGTATTCTCTAATTCGGGTTAGGATTTCCTCACCACTTATAGATCTCCGTAATGAAACCCAAGAAAACATAGCAACAAATAATAATAATAATAATAATAAACACATATAAACAATTTAGGTATCACCCACTTAATATTCTTTCCCTAGTGAAGTCGCCATTTCTGTCGCGGTGAAGAATCAGAGACCAAGCTAGTGATTAGACTTGACTCATGAATCAAAATATCACCACCGAACTTTAATATATATATATATATATATATATATATATATATATATATATATATATATATATATATATATATATATATATATATGCGAAGCTAGAAGATTAAACTTAAGCAAGCAAAAAGAGGGGGGAGATTCTAAGGTACGAGGATGTGTTATGAAACGGGAAGGTATTAGCATCCTAATCATATATAGTACTCTACAGGAACCTTTTAAACATATGTGTTTGGTTTAAAATTGTTTGTTATTTGATTGGGGAGATGAGAAAAAGAACACATTTTTGTTGTTTGGTGATTTGGAAAGACATTGAGTCGTATGCCTACGTACCCGTGAAGGATCAAAACCTCGTAGTTCGGGTTCAAAAATAAGAAGGGATTTGTTGGGGTTGATTTAATGAGAAAGAGACAAATTGTCATCTTAAGGAGAAAACTCACTTTTAAACCACCACAAACATGTGGAAGATGGATCTTTGCATCAAATTAAAAGAAGGGATCTCACTTAGATATATAATCAATAAGTATGCCACATACCTCTTCTAAATGGAAAAGAATCAATATTAATCTCAACAATGTTATGGGGTAGGAGATTTAAATCTTAACTATGGATGACTCATGTCTAATCCTTTTATGAAAAGGTTTTAAACATGGAAAAGCCAAAGTGGCAAAAGGGGTTGAATTAAGTTTGTGTTTTTTTAGGTCTTATGAAAAGATCTTTATATATGCTTAAGTGTTTTGAAGCATTTGATTAAGAAATAAAAGGGAAAACAATGACCTAAGTCAAATTTTATTATCAAAGTGGTTATAAGAAGGATATATATATAATCCTAAGGTTTACATTGAGGGGAACCTAAGATTGTATCTAGAAGTTTTGGATTAAGGGGAATCAAAGTTTTATAGGATGCAGATGAACACACACATGCAAAATGACAAGAATGTCATGATTCCCTTCCTTTGGATATAAAAAATAACAAGGTTGAACATGCATTAACATTAAGGCACAAAATATGGATAAATACAATGACAATCACAAGGTGGGTGAGGTATGGATGACAATATTGATCATGTTTTTTAGGCATTGGGATAAACATAAAAAAGACATGATGAAGTTTCACATAACATCACAAGACACAACACACTGATGGTGAAGACAAAATCATATTTGACATGGTAAAAGCATTAATTGATACATGGTAAACATAACATGAATCAATTTATGTCAAACATGCATCACATTATAAGTCTTCACAAAATAAACATTAAACTTGAATCAAAATTCATGATAAGACCAAGCTTAAGTGGAAACCTAATCACCTCCTAACCGTTCATTCAAACATGTTTTCAAGGTGAATCAATTGATACATTGTATGAAGATAATCAAGTTCAAACATGTTAATGATAACAATCAACATTTAAAAGAGTGTGCTTTAATCATACAAACTTTCAACATCAAGAACAAACAAGACATAAGCCAAAATAATAAATTAGGAGCCTTAAAAAAACACTTAAAAGAACATGTTTTCCATCCAATCAAAAGTGGTGAAATGAATAATATTTTTGGGATTTGTTGGTGTCATAATAAAATAGACATTCTCATGAACATATGGCAAAAATAATGGGTCAAAAATGTTAAGGGATCATAAAGTTATGGATATCTGAAGTTATGAAGGAAAATGAACATTTTAACAAGTGAGAAAAAATAAACACTACACTGGCCATGTTCGAACCCATGCTCTTGGGGTTCCATGCACTGTTTGAAAAAAAAAAAGGATGGGGCGAGGGGGATTCAAACCAAGACCTTTTGGTTACAAGTGACTTAAGGCGTACGCTTCTACCACTAGGGTGGCGATACATTTGTTAATTAAGACGCAAACAATTGTATATATTATATAACACGGTTCCTTTGACTTTTTCAATGCCAACTCAACATCATCTTCAACCTCTAGCTTCTCTCTCTTATTTTCATTTTTTTCCTTTCATTCTTTTTTCAGATTTTTAAACAAACATATCTCTCTCATTTCTCAACCATTTTTCATGAAATAAAGATCAAAATCACTTAGAAAAATGTAAGAAACACAATGGTACAATATGTTTTAGCTAATACTCAAAGATGAAGATGCACGAAGGAAAAAACCAAAACTGAAACTTTAGGTTTCATGCAACTTAAATTCACATAAACAATAATATAAATGAAATGTAAGCTAATGATCCTTCTTAACACAATAAACGTTACATGTTTGCTTCAGAAATCAAAATGAAATGACGTATGTATGATGTGTTTTAAAGTGCAAGAGTATACTTATTGGAGCAAGGTTCAATGCCTCTTCAACACTATTTCTAGCTATTGTTTGATACTTCTCCTAATGCTTATGAGTTCCCAGAAGATGATTGGAACCTTTGGTTTGCAGAATGCACGAGCCAAATGAGAGAATAGAGGTTAAGGTTAAAAAGCTATCAAGAATGAAGTTTTTATTTGAAAGCTTGGTGTGTGGATAGATGAGACTTTGTCCTCTATTTATAGGTATCCTTGAGGGTTAAAGAAGCCTCAGATGTCATAAAATAATCATGGCTTGTACTTAATTGCTTGCTTGGTTGGTTCTTGCATAATTCTCCAAGTGGGAAGCATGGCAAAAGAAAGGAGTTCATTGAGTGTTTTGTGATGTCCTTGTTGAAGCATAGGGGTTGACTTGAGGCTTGGAGTTGGTATGTATCATATCCAAGTCCATTTGGGAGCTCAATGGTACTTCTTGTTGAATTAAAGCTACTTTATCTCCCTATATCTCCTTATTCGTGCATTTTTTGAGGTTTCCTCACCTAGGACCTAGCTGAAGTATGAAACAAGGTCTTTAATCTGATCATTGGAGCAAAGAAAATGGTGGCTTAGATAACAAGTTATGGCATTGGAAAGTTTGGTACTTGAACATGATTTTTAGGGACTTGGTAAAAATTTCAAATTCTCCATTTTTGCCCTTTTTGCAAGTAACCTTGATTTTCTTGACTAAACTTGATCAAATGACTTCAATGATCATATTTTCATAATCCTTGACTTGAAAAGTCCATAGTTGACCAAAAATCTTAAAAAGTCAAACTTTGACTTTGCCTTAGTTGACTTTGTATTAAATGAATCCAATTCTTGCAATCTTTAATGAATTGGATCTCTTGGGTATATTGGATTATGTGAATGGATCACTTATGATAAATTTGAAGTCTTTGAACCATACTTCAAGCTTTGGGATCATGTCTTGGCTAAAAAGTCAACCAGTTGACTTTGGGTCAAAACCCTAGTTAAGGGTATCAGATGAACTCTGGCCTTGATGAATTTGAGATGGAATGATCTTGAACTTGATTCTTGTTGATGGAAGTAACTTGATCACTTGGGAAGGATGAGGAGTTTGAAGTTTTGAAACTAATGCCAAGTCTTGATTGATCAATCTTTGAAAACTCTTGGTGCAAAACCCTAACTTAAGACAAACAAAGTAAAAAATCTTTTTGTATTTTCAATAGGTTAGTAATGCAAAGATGCTAGATGTAGCGCAAATGATACAAATGATGGTGGCATCTTAGGGCTGAAAATTAGGGTATGACATAAGAAAAGACAGTTCTTGAGGGATCAAGAGACTTATGACTTGATTCAGTTTTCATGAATTGGCATTATGTGCAATCCCAACATGCTCATTGCATCTCTTATCTTATGGGAAGGTTCTACGAACACTTTTCATTTGTGTTGCTGAATGGTAACCCATACCTTGTTTGGCATAGTTGCCATAACGGATCTTCGACCTACTAGCGGAACCTTCGACCCTACTTTATCAACTAGCACCCAACCAAAATTTGTCTTCGATCGACCTACTGGCGGAACCTAAGACTGAGTTGAAATCTTAAATTTCTCGCTCTCTCTATACTTCAATTAATTGTATCAATGACTTTGCCATTTTGGCTTTGTTTAATTAATGCCATTTTAGCATTATACCCTCTCATATATTAGCATTCTCCTAATATCTTGATTTTTTGCAGCATATGCTTATACTTTTTCAAATGCTTGCCATTTAGATTTAGGATTCTGTTATTAAAACCCGCCAACTCTTCGACTCCATATGTATTATTTGAAAATATTTAGCTAATACGAAATGGACCTTCATAGTTTGGGGACCATTTGTCTAAGATTTTGTCCTTTCGATCCATGGGAAAAATAACCTTCCAAACATAATTTCCAACTGTAAATTCTTTTGACTTAACCTTTTTGTTTTAGGATTTAGTTATTCGTTCTTTTTTTCTTATGAGAACGTATATGGAAGCTAACATTTTTTCATCCAAGTAGACCAACTCGTCCATCATCATATGCCAATAATAGACAAATGGAATCTTACCTTGCCTTTGGATTCTTACCGACTGTAAGCATATCTCAGCAGACAAGACTGCATTATGGCCAAATGTTAATCGAAAAGGCGTAGAGTTAGTTACTTTCGTAGGAGTTGTTCGACAAGACGAAAGTGCCTGGTGCAATGTCTTATGCCAATTATTTGGCTTTTGGATTACATGTTTCTTAATCAGGCCAAGTATGATATTGTTTGCATCTTCAACTTGACCATTTGCATAAGCGTAATAGAGGGTAGAAGTTACCAATTGATTCCTGATTCTAAAGTGAACTTGGCCATCCTTCGACCTATGAACACTAAACCTTGGTTCGTGATTATGTTCTCAAGAATTCCAAACATACAAATGACGTGACTATGAATAAAATTAATCACATCATCTTGGCAAAAAATTAAAAAATTTCAAGATTTTGCACGTCTTCCAACCCTTTTGTTGTTGGTGTAAGCCCTAGAGGCCAATACTTTTGGTACTTGTATCGAATTATTTATTAATAATAAAAGGATTTTTCTTTATTATGTTTGTTTAATAAAGTCCCTAGAATAGCTAGTCCGTTTATGTATCAAGTGTGACTTAATCATGAGATTCCATTAAACACTAGGACATTATTCTTAAAGTATATGTAGTCGAGCTTTGTTATAAAGTGGGATAACATTAAAGCATTAAGACTATTATGTATATAGACTGATGATCACATCTCATGGATCATGGATAAGGAGTTATCAAGTCTTAAACATAGGTATGAATATTAAGAGTAATATTTATACTGGATTGACCCGCTATGAGAATACTATATAGAATGGTATGCAAAGTGTCATAAGTTATTCTCATGGTGATAATGGTGTATACCACCCTTTGACCTGAAACCACTATGGAACCTAGATGTAGAGTCGAGTGCCTTATTATTGATCAAACGTTGTCTGTAACTGGATGACCATAAAGACAATTGATGGGTACTCCACGAAGCATGTTGAGGGACATGAGTGACCTAGATAGAATTTGCCCATCTTGCATAACAGGATAAATGTCTAAGGGCCCAACATTGAACTGGACAAAGATGACACGGTCTATGCCTTGTGTTCAATATAGACATAAGGGAAAAAAGGGTAATTGTACACATAAGTATTATCACAAAAGGATTTGTCGGATCACATGACATTTTCGTGTCTTGGGTAGTAGAGATGTGTTGCTAAATACTGCTCACTGTTTATTATGTTAAATACGTGATTTAATATAATTATCAATGTTGCAAGAATCTACAGGGTCACACACAAAAGGATAGATTGATGAGAGATAGAGTAAATAAGGAACACCGTAAGGTACGATGCACTTAAGTGAATTGTAGAACATCGTAAGGTACGATGCACTTAAGTAGAATATGAAATATGGTAAGGTACCACGTGCTTAAGTGATTTTGGTATATCATAAGATATGAGCCACATACACTTAAGTGGGCTTTTTAGCTTGCAGCCCACACAAGTGGTTCTATAAATAGAACCCTTGTGCAGTTGAAATTTCATTTCTCTCTCTCTCTCTCTCTCTCTCTCACACACACACACACACTCAAAGCCTTCATTTGTAGTATCTAGCACTGAGATTGAAGGAATTCGTTCGTGTGGACTGAGTGGAGGCGTTGTTACCATTCAACATTCGTGATCACTCCTTAGATCTGCATCAAAGGTTTCAATCGCCACAAGAGGTAATGATTCTATCACTGATTATGCCCATTCGTAAGGATCACTAAAGGAGAAAAAAAATTTATTTCCGCTGCGTTTTGGATCGCTATTCTCCTCCATTTACCCTCTCTTATTTTGACTTTGACGATTTTGAGGGGATAATACTGGGTGAAATCAACTTTTTTTACTTCAATTAATTCTTCTAATTTATCTTTGGAGAATTTATATCCTTAAGCAATATGAGTTAAGTCATTAGCTTCTTGATTCTCTAGTCGATACACATGTTTGATGTCGACTAAATTGAATCTCTTGAAGAGTGAGTTGGTTGTGACAAAGTACATAAATAAATTCTTTTTTATGCATTTATATTCTTTCATCAATTATTTCATAACCAATTCCGAATCGCCTTTAATTTCGACTGTTTTTTCCTCCAAGTTTATTAGCTTCCTTGGATTTTGAATTTAAACTTGGTTGGAATTCCTTTTGGGGAAATAACTAGAATTCCAACGTCAATCCCAATTTTATGTCTTGAACCATCGAAGTACAACCTCCAAGGTTTAAGCTCCCAAGGAGGATTAACATGTTATGAAGAAAAGGGAACACCAACTAACTTGTACTTAATTTCCAGATACCTCAACTAGTAAGTTTTGAGTCAAATTTCCACTATTTTGCTTTTCCTTCTTATGAGAGTATATGTACATTAGTAATTTCTAGAATTTTCTTTATTTTTATTGAGACTATTAGTTTGATGAACACACCTTGAGGTCGTTGTTTGTGAAAACTCTGAGCCTTTTTAAGCCAACCTGGTTTAAATGTTTATATATGTTATTTAACCACTTTAAGCCCAAACTATTTATTTCGATGATATAGTTTGTTATATAGCCAAGTGACTTGAAATATTAATCTATCCACCCTTTTTTGAGTTAGGTAGAAATTTTAGTTTCGTTGTCGGTTGAAAAAGAATAAGTTTGAGGATGCTCTTGAAAGTTAGCAACATTTAAGTTTGGGGTTGGGGTACTAGAGAAATTGGTCAAAAATTAAAAGATAAAGAGAGAGAAATAAAACAAAGAAGTTGAAATGACTTCTTCAAAAAAGATTGTGAAAATAAAAAGACTTGAACATAAATTCTCTAGTATTGATTAATCAGATAAATAATAATATGGCATGAAAAAACGTAACATAAGGAACCTAGGTACCTAACTCCAAAGGTGTGAGTTTATTATCCCAAATTATCCTACCCTAACATACAAAAGCACTTTAAGTGTGTATTTTAGAATGACTTTGATCGACTTTGTTAAAAAGTCTACAAATTCATTGTAAAGTGATTTTGTATGTGATTATGTTATTACCCTATCAAATTGAGTGAACAAATGTGATATGAGAGACATGTTGAGTACTTGTGATGTTGGAATAATTTTTCATAGTTATGTGGATTTAATTAGGGAATCAACGTGTTGATCATATAAATAAATAAAAACAGTGACAATCATGGGTAAGGCTAACCATTTTGTTTCTGATGAAAGTTTTAGTTTACATGAGTGTTACTAAGAATAGGCAATATGTTTGGGGTTGTGATGACACTCGACCATTACGTCATATTTACAAGTATTTTCGAGAGAATCGGTAAAATTATGGGCAAAATCCAAGCAAATACGAGAAAGAATCGAGCAAAGTTACAAAAGAGGAAGAAAATGGGACTTAGAAAAAATTAAGAAAGAGGAAGAAAAATAATGATTTTGCCTCTGGTTTTCTCGCGACAGTGATGTTGTCATTATGGGCACGATGCATGTAACACCACAACTTATAATTAAAGTATTTTATTTAATTGTTGGTGTGAATTATTCATTATATTTGTTTTTGATGTTTTCGGGGTATATGGGTATTTTGGTAATTTATTAATTACCGGGGATCTGAAACATGAGAGCAGATAAAATAATATTTATTGAATTATTTCAAATACTTAGGCACATTAATTATTTAGTAATAAGATGAAATAGTAGAAAATATAGGACTCTAATTAAATAATTATTTAAGTTGAATATTTATTTAATTGAATAAATAGAAGAATGTGTCATTGGTGTGAATAGAGGGGAGTATGAGGTGAGGTGAGGCGAGAGAAGTTGAGATTAAATTGGGAAAAAGAGTAATTTTGAGAAATAAGACCCATATAAATACTAAAGTGTGGAGATAAGCTAGGCTTTATAAATTTTTGACATATGTGAAAAAGAGGCAGAAGGAGCAGAGGAAATTTTGGAAAGGAGAGTGAAGTCTAAGAAGAGGAACCCAAAAGTTGTTGAAATCATCATCCTTGCCGCAAATCTAAAGTAAAGGGGGTTGTCTACTAGTGGGTGACTTATGCATGTAGGATAGTGATGGTTACTTACCCTCATAGCAGTGACGTATGGGTTGTATGTTTTATCCTTAATTTCCCCCTTTTTTTATGATATGTATGATTTGGCTAATAAGGTTTGGGCGAAGTCTTATTGGTGCGAATGTTGGTAATTTTTTGTATGTTTTTTCCCTAATACTCTAAAGGGGATAAGTGTTATTTTTTATAGGATTATAACCCTGTGTTGATAATAATTTAATCGTATAATTCTTTTTTGGTTGATTGTTGTTGAGTTGGGATTTCGCCCCCGACAATTCGAACGACCCCGTTTGAGTCGTTTAATTTCCCAAATACGTGATTTTGAAACCCTGTGGTATTTTTTCCCTAAAATTTCCATGAATAGATTATTTTAGAATTTTTCCCAAATTACAAAAAAAAAAACTTAATTTTTGGCATAAACAAAAGAAATTGAAAAATCATTTTAAAAAAAACATACTTTGAAAAATCAGAACTTTTGTGAAAAATAAAAAACCAATTAGGGGGGATCGAGTGTGTCGTGGTTGCGGCCGAGCCGTGCCAGGAAGGGCGCGCCGAAAAGGCGGCGACCAATGATCTTCGAGATCGCAGTCGGGCGGGGGTTGCAGTGTTAATGGGGCGGATGACTATTAGACGGCGGGCCATGCAGGAAAGGCTGTGGCTGCGTGATTTCGTGGTTTCACGATTTTCGTATTTTAAGGATTTTTTTAATTTTTCGCAATCTGAGGTCACGTCGCGCCTGGCGGCGGCGATCGGCCGATTCCGACGCCAGTTCTCAAATTTCGAGAAATTTTAGGAAATTTTGAGTTCAGGCTTTTTGGCACTTTTTTTAGTTCAGGAGTCCTTCAGTGATAATAATATGCAATTTTTTATGTTTGGTGACCTTAGGGTCACTTTTGAGTAAATTGAGGAAAAACTGCCTAGTAGAGTTATCACATGTGAATCTTTAACCTTTTTGAGAATTGTGAGTTTTGAGACTTTTTGGATTCATTGAGTATTTTGATGAGTTGAAGTTTAGGGTAATAAGATAACTTTACCTTTTCTAGGAGAAATAATTGGAATTGTTTTAAGAACATATTTTTGAGCATATTAATCCAGAATGATTATAGTGAGGCATTTATTGGTGGTTTGAGTATAGTAATCCAGATAGGGGTTACAGTGAGGCATGTGATTGGTAACTTATAGGTTCAAGAGTGGAACCTTTTTGAGAATATTTTGAGACTTGTGTTTTTGTGATTCTGATGACGTTGCATGTTGTGTTTGTTTATAATCATGCATTCATTTATTTCGGAGATAGGTATGAAATTGTACCAGTGATAGCCTGGGTCAGAGAGGAACTATTACGGTCTCATGTCCAAAGAGGGACACGATTCAAAATGGAACCATAAACATGGGAAATCAGATCCTAGTGACTTGGTACCACATGCATTTTAAGGAGTTAGTGGCATTAACATTACATTTGCATTGTTATCTAAATTATTAGGTTAGGTTGTGATTGAGATACTTCATAAATTGTTACTATTATCTTGTTTTGCTGAATTTAGTCGTTAAAGTTTATTAGATGTGTTCTCACCCCATGTTTATTGTTATGGCATCTGTGCTCTTTGGGAGTACAAACAATCAGGTACATGAGTAGCCGCTTGAGTTATATGATGGCGTCGATGCCTCTTTAGCTTTTAGCATTAGGTCTTAGAGGAGTCGCTCTGATATAAAGCACTAGAGATAGGATGTCATTCTTTATAGGTGTTATGATTTATTTATGATGAAGTTCAATTATTGAGACTTATATGTCGATCTTTATGTTTTCCGCTGCTTATTTTCACATGAACATTTTGTAGCTGACATTTTTATGCGATGACGAAGCATGAGTGACACTCTAATTGTGGATTTTTATTTTATATTTGATTAAATGTTGAGCCGGGGATTAGAGTGTTACATAGTGGTATCAGAGCAGGTTGGTCGGTCTGACCAAGCTTTTGTGATTTTATTTGTTTCCTGGTGTACGACATGTGTGTGAACGATGTCGATACAATGTTTCTTCTAATAGATATTTGTTATTATAACAGAGAAATGGATGGATGAAATGATCGCACTATTGATGATGCCTTGACAACTTAGGCTCAAGTTTTGCAAGCTCAGTAGGATTCACAGGCTGAAGGTGCTGAATCCCGTGGACTGGACATGTTTCTGAGAAACAAGCCACCAATCTTCAAAGGAAGGCATGATCTAGTAGGCGTGCATGTTTGGTTATAAGAGATCGAGAAAGTATTTTAAGTGATGGCTTGTGTAGATGCTCAGAAGATTCTTTATGGTGCTTACATGTTGTCTAAAGAAGCAGGGTGCTGGTGGAATAATGCTAGACAGAGATTTCAGGTTAATGGTACAGTGATCACTTGGGCTAGTTTCAGGGGAACATTCTTGGAAAAGCATTTCCCGTTGATGTTCATAGTAAGAAGCATGTGGAATTCCTTGAACTTAAGCAAGGGAATCTGACTGTTGCAAATTATGCTGCCAAGTTTGAGGAATTGTCTAGGTTTTTCCCTCACTGTAATGGGGTAGTGTTTACACAAAAAATTGGTAAACAAGTGTTAGTCTCTTAATAAAAGTTTACTTGCTGGATCAACTAGTGAATCTTATGACATAATTCCAAAAAACCTTGTTTTATAGTTTTGCTTTGATAAACATCCTACTTTGACTTGGTCGAAATAGTGACTTAGAGAGTGTGAAAGATGCAACTTAAATAATGTTGAAATTATAAAGATAAGTAACGAAAGTAAAAAGAGTTGAAAGCATAAAAGTAAAGCAGTTAAATGAAACTAAAACTGGTAAGGCAAACTAAAGTGAGTTTTAAAGACTTTGCATTGAAGATAAAAGATGGTGTCTCATTGTTCGCACATCATCTCAACCATGACTTTTTTCTCTGGACGTTGGTACTTCGAGTTCTAAGTGATATTTTGGAGTAAAATAAACATCCTGAATTCTACAAATTAAATCATATACATACTAGTATAGAAATAACTTCTCCTAACGTTCCTATCTTTACTATTCACCACGTGAAGACTTGCATGCAACTCGTCTACAATCTTTCTATGTGTCCTTCAGAAAGAAACCCCCAGGTAGTTATTCATATTTGAACGTAACATCTACACGCTCAAATAATCGCTTTTTCGATGCTCCCGATGTTGTCGAAACTCCACACGATCGAAATGTTCCTACAACATTTCAAAAATACTAAGGGCAAAATCTCTTGGAACCAAGACTCCTCTTAGTTACGCATCCTCCGTGTACATGTTGCTTTGCCTTTTGCTGAGATTTTTTCCCTTGTCGAAAATCCCAGCTGACAGGTAGATGCTGAAATGTCCAAGTGCATTAAGTTTGAGAATGGACTTCGCCCATAGTGATGACACTCTGTCATTGCATGCTTTCGGTCGAAGAAACGGATCAAAACAAGTTAAAGAGGTGAAAAAGTGAAGAATAAAGGCCAAAGAAAGATGCAAAAATGACTAAGTATGAAGAAATAAGGACTTAGAGAAAATCAGATGGAAAAAGGAGCAAAACCTTTTTGCTAATGGAATAATCACGCGCATCGCGCGTAATAGAAAAGAAAAGTCAGCATAGTGCACGCTATGCAAGTTATCACGCACGTGATAGGTCCTTTTTGTTGGTGTAAGCCCTAGAGGCCAATACTTTTGGTACTTGTATCGAATTATTTATTAATAATAAAAGGCATTTTCTTTATTATGGTTGTTCAATGAAGTCCCTGGAATAGATAGTCCGTTTAATGTATCCAGTGTGACTTGATCATGAGAACACATTAAACATAAGGACACTATTCTTAAAGTATCCGTAGTCGAGCTTTATTGTGAAGTGGGATAACATTAAAGCATTGAGACTATTATGTTTGTAGACTGATGATCACATCTAATGGATCATGGATAAAGGAGTTATCAAGTCTTAAACATAGGTATGAATATTAAGAGTAATATTTATACCGGATTGACCCGCTATGAGAATACTATATAGAAAGTTATGCAAGGTGTCATAAGTTATTTTCATGGTGATAATGGTGTATACCACTCTTCGACCTGAAACCACTATGGATCCTAGATGTAGAGTCGAGTGCTTTATTGCTGATCCAACGTTGTCCGTAACTGGATAACCATAAAGACAGTTGATGGGTACTCCACAAAGCATGCTGAGGGACATGAGTGTCCTAGATGGAATTTGCCCATCTTGCGTAACAGGATAAATGTCTATGGGCCCAATATTGAACTGGACAAGGATGACACGGTCTATACCTTGTGTTCAATATAGACATAAGGGCAAAGGGGTAATTATACACATAATTATTATCACAGGAGGTTTTGTCAGATCACATGACATTTTCGTGTCTTGGATAGCTGTGATGTGTTGCTAGATACCGCTCATTGTTTATTATGTTAAATGTGTGATTTAATATAATTGCCAACGTTGCGAAAACCTATAGGGTCACACACAAAAGACAGATTGATGAGAGATAGAATAACTAAGGAACATCGTAAGGTACGATGCACTTAAGTGGGAGACGAAATATGGTAAGGTACCAAATACTTAAGTGATTTTGGCATATTATGAGATATGGGCCAAAATACACTTAAGTGGGCTTTTTAGCTTGAAGCCCACACAAGTGGTTCTATAAATAGAACCCCTTGGGTAGAAGCATTGTCACTCCACTGAGACTCAACTCAAGTGAAGAGTTGGAATTTCGTTTCTCTCTCTCTCTCTCTCTCACTCAAAGCCTTCATTTGTACCAGCTATCACTGAGATTGAAGGAATCCGTTCGTGTGGACTAAGTAGAGACATTGTCATCGTTCAACATTCGTGATCACTCCGTGGATCTGTATCAAAGGTTTTGATCGTTACAATAGATCTGCACCAAAGGTTTGAATCGCCACAAGAGGTAACGATTCTATCACTGATCATGCCCATTCGTAAGGATCATTAAAGGAGAAATTTTTAAATTCCGCTGCGCCTTGGATAGCAATTCTCCTTCAGTGGTATCAGAGCCACTTACGAAACCATGAATCTGATAACTGTTTTTGTTCTGTAATAATATGATTAAAGACAGAATGAATCAAATATTAAATTGAGATCGATCAAGTTATATATATATATATATATATATATATATATATATATATATATATATATATATATATATATATATATATATATATGATATATGTAATCCTGATGAAAAATACATTATATATGATATAGTGTTCTTGTTTCGTTCATTAAAACACTCAATGGTTGTTTTCCTTTGAGCGATCAATGGTAATTTGCTTCTTGATCCGACATTTATATGGTGAAGCAATGACGTGTTGATCAATCATACTGAATCAACAATCGAGATGTGTTTGACGGCCTGAAATTGGTGCATCAGGGTTAGTGACAACACAAGGGTTGTGTTGTCAGAGAGTTATGCGATTGGGGTTGTGACTGCACAAGAGTTGTGCTTCCTAAACACTTTTTGGAACAGTGTTAACCGGTTAATGCGTATGGTTAACCGGTTAACGCAATACGAAATAAAGTTTTTGAGTTTTTCAAATAGTGTTAACCGGTTAACGCTTTTGGTTAACCGGTTAACGCAAGACGGAAAACAGTTTTCCAAGAGATTTTCAAACAGTGTTAACCGGTTAACGCATTTGGTTAACCGGTTAACGCAAGGCAGAAAACAATTTTTTGAACAGATTTCAAACAGTGTTAGCCGGTTAACACATATGGTTAACCGGTTAACGCAAGGCAAAATTCACTAACTCAGTGCTTTAAAGTATCAAGTGTTGATGCGAAAAGCGACGTCAATTTTAAATGAATTGTTCATTAAAAATTTCGGCCAGGGGCGCTGCCCCTTCAACCCCGCAAGGGGCGCTGCCCCCTTGACCTCTGTCCGCTGAATGGTCGTCCGCTGACCGGGCAGCGGAACACCCGTTCCCGCTGACCGGGCAGCGGACCCCCGGCTAACTCTGCGTAGTGTGATCGGTCGTCGAAATTTAATTTGATTTTAATTAATTAAAGGAATTAATAATAATAATAAAATGTTTATTATTGTCTTATGGTGATCGATTATGGCCTTAGTTTTCCTTTATTCTGCTTTGGGTTTTAAAATACGACCTGCGTGTCGTGTCTCTCTCTTAATCTCCCAAATGTAACTTCTTTTCTCATCTCACTCCCTCGTATGTAAAACGAGTTTCTTTATGTAATGTAATGTTATGAAGAAAGCAAAGAAGTCAGTGCCAAAAGAGGACAACCTTGAAGATCTTGCTTGGAGAAGCTTAGATCGTTGTTAGGTTAGCTTAGGTTCTCTCATTGGCTTGGGAGAACAGTTGCGCTAGGGGCCATAAGTGTTTCATTATGTATGTATGTATGTTGATGCATGTGAATGTATGTTGATGCATGTGAGAGACGGTTTATATGATAAACAAGCCGGTGAGATCAGAAAAATTGCAATTCCCTCAAATTAAATATTAAGTTTATGCTTTCCAAGTTTTAACACTCATCAAGACTAGTATCGAATAATGTAGGTTTCGCCTACGCGAGGTGCATGTTCTATATTAGTAAGGTGCGATGGGATAATTGTAATATCCAACTGTTAAAACAATGGGTCAAACTTAACTGAACAACTTATAATAAGATTATATATATGTTTAGAAGCAAGAGTTGGGAATGATCCATATGATGGATTGGAATAAGGAGTTTTTCACCCAACTGAAATTTTCGAGAGTTGTATGAGATACAATTGGAAGGAGTTCCTACCTAAATAACCTAGTTTTGTGTAATCCGCCTACGCGGACTTAGAACGAAGTGAATATGGATCTCGACCCACTAGAAAATCTTCCAACGGGATTTTCCGAATCAAATGATGAGGGTCATTTGTTTTGAGTAAAATAGTGGGAGCATATTTAATTAAAGGCCTAATTAAATATGTCAATGATACTTATATTTTCATTAATCCTTATGTAGATTACCATGACAGCAAACACCTCTAACAACATTTTGCGATCAATCCTTGATAAGGAAAAATTGTCTGGGACAAATTTTCTGGATTGGCACCGAAACCTGAGGATTGTCCTCAAACATGATAAAAAGCTGTATGTCTTGGAGACACCTGTTCCTGAAGAGGAACCTCCTAGTTCTGCACCTAAGGCAGAAAGAGATGCTTATAAGAAGCATGTCGATGATGCCAATGAAACTGCTTGTCTCATGCTAGCTACCATGAACTCAGAATTGCAAAAGAAACATGAGAACATGTCAGCGTTCGATATGATCGAACACCTAAAGATTCTCTATCAAGAGCAAGCAAGGCATGAGAGGTTTGAAGTTTCAAAAGCCCTTTTCAAGGCAAGTTAGCTGAGGGAGCCCCTGTAGGTCCCCATGTGCTCAAGATGATTGGGTATATGGAAAACCTTGAGAGATTGGATTTTCCCCTCGAAAAGGAACTTGCGACTGATTTGATCTTGCAATCGTTGCCAGATGGATTCAGTCAATTTGTCCTAAATTTCAATATGAATGATATGGACAAATCTCTTCCTGAACTGCTCGCCATGTTAAGAACTGCCGAGCAGAATCTGAAGTCAAAAGGGAAGTCCATTCTGATGATCGGAAATGGAAAGAGACGGAACAAAAGGCCTACTAAGCAGGGTGATAAAGGGAAAGGCAAGGAAGTTGCCAAACCCAAACCCACCGTTGCTGCTTTAAAGCCTAGTGGAGGCATAGAAAAAGAAGGCACCTGCTTCCATTGCGGTAAGACCGGACACTGGAAGAGGAACTGCCCAAAGTACCTGGAAGATAGGAAGAATGGAGTAGAGACTTCAACTTTAGGTATTTTTGTTATTGAAATTAATCTACTTCTGCATCATGGGTATTAGATACTAGATGCGGTTCTCACATTTATGACAAATGTGCAGGGGCTGAAAAGAAGTAGAGATTTGGCAAAAGGTGAAGTTGACCTACGAGTTGGCAATGGAGCAAAGGTTGTTGCCTTAGCCGTAGGAACTTATGAATTGACTTTACCTAGTGGTTTAATAATTCAGTTAGAGAACTGTTATTATGCACCTACAATTAGCACGAATAGTATTTCCGTTTCTTGTTTGGACAAGTTTGGTTTTTCATTTATAATAAAGAACAATTGTTGTTCAATTTATTTGAATGATATATTCTATGCTACTGCACAAATGAACAATGGATTATATGTCCTTGATCTTGAAATGCCTATTTATAACATTAATACTAAAAGGATGAAACTAATGAGTTAAATCCAACTTACCTTTGGCATTGTCGATTAGGCCACATAAATGAGAAACGCATCTCCAAACTCCATAAAGATGGACTCTTGGAATCTTTTGATTATGAATCATATGAGACATGCAGATCTTGTTTAATTGGAAAGATGACAAAGTCTCCATTCACAGGAAAAGGTGAAAGAGCTAATGATCTTTTGGCCCTCATACATACTGATGTATATGGACCACTGAACATACCAGCCAAAGGAGGTTTTCAGTACTTCATCACATTTACTGATGATTTCAGTAGATATGGTTATGTGTATTTAATGAAACACAAATCAGTGTCCTTTGAAAAGTTCAAGGAATTCAAGAATGAAGTACAAAACCAACTGGGTAAGAATATTAAAACTCTTCGATCAGATCGAGGTGGTGAGTATTTAAGCCTAGAGTTTGATGACCATCTGAAAGAGTGTGGGATCCTATCCCAACTTACTCCTCCTGGAACACCTCAATGAAATGGTGTATCTGAGAGAAGAAATCGAACCTGTTAGACATGGTCCGATCCATGATGAGTCACACCGATCCTCCAAACTCCTTTTGAGGACATGCATTATTGACATCAGCTTACACACTTAACCGTGTTCCATCCAAAAGGTTGAGAAGACACCATATGAGATATGGAGTGGTAAGAAACCACATATGTCTTACATGAAGATTTGGGGTTGCGAAGTTTATATGAAACGACAAATTTCAACTAAGCTTGAGCCCAAATCTGACAAATGCTTATTTGTGGGGTATCCTAAAGAAACAAGAGGGTATTACTTCTACAATCCTTCTGAGGGCAAAGTGTTTGTCGCTCGAACTGGAGTTTTCCTAGAAAAGGATTTTATTTCCAAAGGAACCGGTGGTAGGAAAGTAGAGCTTGAAGAAATTCAAGAATCACAAAGCATCGATGCACCTATGGAGGAATTAGAGCAGGAAACACAAATAGTTGTGTAAAGAGCAACCTGCTCAAGTAGAACAAGACCAGCGTAGGTCAAGCAGGATACGTCACCTACCTGAGAGATATGGATATCTCATAACAGATCAAGGTGATGTATTACTCATGGATCAAGATGAGCCTGTGACCTACTCATGGAATCTTCATTTTGATGAAACAGTAAAACAACATGGATTCATCAAGAACGAAGATGAGCCTTGTGTCTACAAGAAGGTTAATGGGAGCATGATCATTTTCCTGGTATTATATGTAGATGACATATTACTCATTGGAAACGATATCCCTACCCTGCAACAAGTAAAGTCTTGGTTGGGGAAATCCTTTTCTATGAAGGACCTAGGTGAAGCAACCTATATATTAGGAATCAGAATCTATAGAAATAGATCACAAAATGCTTGGCCTAAGTCAGAGTACATATGCAAAGTGTCGATACGCTTTAATATGAACGATTCCAACGGTTATGTGTTTTGCTTAAATGGTGGCGCTGTGAGCTTGAAAAGTTCAAAGCAAGATACAGTTGCTGATTCTACAACCAAAGCCGAGTATATTGCTGCCTCAAGTGCAGCAAAGGAAGCTGTTTGGATCAAAAAGTTCATTAGTGAACTTGGCATAGTCCCTAGCATTGTGGATCCCATTGGTCTCTATTGTGATAACAATGGTTCTATCGCACAAGCTAAGGAGCCTAGATCTCACCAACGATCCAAACACATACTTAGGCGTTATCATCTCATTCGAGAGATAATATATAGAGGAGATGTGAAAATATGTAAAGTACCTACACTTGACAATATTGCTTACCCACTAACAAAGCCTCTTGCGCAACAGAAGCATGATGGCCATACTAGATCAATGGGCATTAGGGATATGCCTGATTGGCTCTAGTGATAGTGGGAGATTGTTGGTGTAAGACCTAGAGGCCAATACTTTTGGTACTTGTATCGAATTATTTATTAATAATAAAAGGCATTTTCTTTATTATGGTTGTTCAATAAAGTCCCTGGAATAGATAGTCCGTTTAATGTATCAAGTGTGACTTGATCATGAGAACACATTAAACATAAGGACACTATTCTTAAAGTATCAGTAGTCGAGCTTTATTGTGAAGTGGGATAACATTAAAGCATTGAGACTATTATGTTTGTAGACTGATGATCACATCTCATGGATCATGGATAAAGGAGTTATCAAGTCTTAAACATATGTATGAATATTAAGAGTAATATTTATACCGGATTGACTCGCTATGAGAATACTATATAGAAAGTTATGCAAGGTGTCATAAGTTATTCTCATGGTGATAATGGTGTATACCACTCTTCGACCTGAAACCACTATGGATCCTAGATGTAGAGTCGAATGCTTTATTGCTGATCCAACGTTGTCCGTAACTGGATAACCATAAAGACAGTTGATGGGTACTCCACAAAGCACGCTGAGGGACATGAGTGTCCTAGATGGAATTTTCCCATCCTGCGTAACAGGATAAATGTCTATGGGCCCAATATTGAACTGGACAAGGATGACACGGTCTATACCTTGTGTTCAATATAGACATAAGGGCAAAGGGGTAATTATATACATAATTATTATCACAGGAGGTTTTGTCAGATCACATGACATTTTTATGTCTTGGGTAGCAGTGATGTGTTGCTAGATACCGCTCACTGTTTTTTATGTCAAATGCGTGATTTAATATAATTGCCAATGTCGCGAAAACCTATAGGGTCACACACAAAGGACGGATTGATGAGAGATAGAATAACTAAGGAACATCGTAAGGTATAGGGCACTTAAGTGGGAGACGAAATATGGTAAGGTACCAAATACTTAAGTGATTTTGGCATATTATGAGATATGGGCCAAAATACACTTAAGTGGGCTTTTTAGCTTGAAGCCCACACAAGTGGTTCTATAAATAGAACCCCTTGGGTAGAAGCATTGTCACTCCACTAAGACTCAACTCAAGTGAAGAGTTGGAATTTCGTTTCTCTCTCTCTCTCACTCAAAGCCTTCATTCGTACCAGCTAGCACTGAGATTGAAGGAATCTGTTCGTGTGGACTGAGTAGAGACGCTGTCATCGTTCAACGTTCGTGATCGCTCCGTGGATCTGTATCAAAGGTTTTGATCGTTACAATAGATCTGCACCAAAGGTTTGAATCGCCACAAGAGGTAACGGTTCTATCACTGATCATGCCCATTCGTAAGGATCATTAAAGGAGAAATTTTTAAATTCCGCTGCGCCTTGGATGACAATTCTCCTTCACTTTTTGGGGCCTATTCTGACGCGTTCTGGACTGATGTGACTGATATAAAAGGCCATTTTTAGCATATTTTCAAGGGTTCTGCATTTTGAGACTGAAAGTGACGGTAAAGAGCACCAAGAGGGCGATTTTGAAAGCATTGGAGGCTAGTTCTTCAAGGATATCCATATGCAATCTTCATCTAATCAATTGGTATTTGATTGTATCATTACGAGTAGTTAACCATCTCTATGTTACACTTACTTTGAAGAACTTATTTTGAACCTGTTGGGACATATGTTTAATTTGTCATTGCATGAAAAATTGGAGTTATATTTCTATTTAATTACTTATTTTGCTTAATACTTTTTATGTGAGATACTCTTTTAATCTGATATTGGACACATATGGAATACTGATCATTAGTCTATGTGTTGAAACTAGGGCAATTGTTGTACTTATGCTGGTTGAACAGAGATAAGAGACCCTGAGTAGTGGTAATTTAATTAACGTTCTATGCATCGCCTAATTTCACTTATGTTGGTTTAATATGTATAGGAAACCTCGAGTGATAATTAGTGAGCTATACACCAAGGGATTGAGTATATTGGTTGTGTTAATTCACCATGGAAATATAATAACATTTTCATTCATGTAATGCATTAGACATCAACAGGGGAGAAATATGGGATTCTATACAAAACCTAACAACTTTCTTATTAATTCATAAGAACTTTTATCTTCTCGCATTTAAACTCACCCCCCCCACACACACAATCATTAATTTTTATAATTGCACAACTATTGTCTTGTTAAATAGCAGTCCTTGTGGAATTTATATCTTTTTATTAATGCGATATTATCGATACACTTGCCGAGAAGTCATCAAGTTTTTGGCGCCGTTGTCGAGGACTGTTAATGATTTCAACAAGGTAACACTTGTGCAACATTTGTTTATTTAGTTTTAAATTTTTTTATTTATTTTCTTGTTAATTGTTTAATTACAGCGCTACTGAGGTATTTTTTTGTTTGTGTATGAGCAGCTCAGGATCAGTATTGACATTGTTTGATCTAGAAATTGAAAGAATTGCACGCGCCATCAGGAGATAGGTTAGAGAAGCTACTCTAGCTTAAAGGATCTTAGCAGAAGACAATTCACTGATTTCTTCAGAATTTGAAGAGGAAATCACCATGGCAGTCGTACCACCACCACCCATTATGGGGGACTACTGTAAAAGGATAGATGAAGGACAGGTTTTTGTAGGGTTTGTACCGATAGACCCCATTAACTTTAATATAAAGAATTATATTCTTTCAGGTTCAAGAGACAATTTGTTCGACGAGAATGTAATTAGAGACCCGTGGGAGCATCTTGCTCACTTCTATGAAACAACCTTGATGTGCAGGCCACCTGAGGTCACTGAAGACCAAGTCAAGCTGAGGTTGTTTAGTTTCTCGCTAATTGGAAGAGCCAAAGGTTGGTTAGTTTGCCTTCCAAATGGAATTCTACAAACATGGAAAGAGCTCGAGGATAAATTGTTAAAGAGATTCTTCACCACCACTTAGTTTGTTAAGCAAAGAGTAGAAATTACAAACTTCGAGCAGTAGGAAACTGAACTGTTGTATGACTCGTGAGGAAGGTTTAAACTCTTATTATGCAGGTGCTCAAATCATAATATGAATAACATGGAGCAAATTCATTTTTTATCAAAGTCTCAAGAGTCAAACATGCATGTCGCTAGATGCTTCAGCGGGAGGCACAATCAGAACAATGATTGAACCACAAGTCAAACACCAGATTGAAAAGATGTGCTTGAATGAATATCATTCAAAAAGTGAATGGTAAGTAAAAATTGAAATGGTAGGCACACCAAAAGACATCTTAGCTATTGATACTCATACTACACTTTTACCCCCAAATTGAATTATTGAATAAAAAGCTAGTTGAAAGCAGCTTGAGTAAAGCTAATGTGAGTCAGGTATAAGCATTGAGGTGTGATTTCTATGGAGAGGGGCATACAAATGGAACGTTCTATTTGGAAGGATCGAGTGAAGAAGCTCAATTTGCAAATTTCCAGAAAAATAATCCTTATTCTAATACCTATAATCCAGGATGGAAGGATCACCCAAATTTCAGATGGAGCAACAATCAAAATACAAGTGCTAATCAGGGTATTCAGCAAAATCAGCAAGCTCTGATCAAAAGGAAAACTTCACTACTAGAAGATACCCTACAAAAATTCATCCAGGCAACTCATAGTAGTTTTACAGGTAAATAAATGGCATGATACCATGAGTAAGAACCATGATGCATCTATAAAAAAATGGAGATGCAAATTGGTCAGCTATCTCGGCATATAGACATTTTACCTAGTTTGAGTGGAGGATCTAAAATTGAGACTTGCAAGGCTTTAGAAATAGGTTTTGGAGTAATCACTAACAGGGGTGAGGATGCAATAATGGAAGAGGATTTGATTTAAGTTGAGGAAGCAGGAATTGAGAAAGAGGAGAGTAAAAATCATAGTGACCAAGCTGAGAAGGGAGTCACCATTGAACAATTAATAGACAAAAACTCCCCTTGGAGAAGAACTAAGAATCAGATTATTAATGACCCCAATCCATAACTACCCAATTACATAAAACCGCTATAACCTATAATTAAGAAGAAACCATTATAGGCAGATGAGGTAAGGTTGTTTTCCAGGTTTAAAGAGATGTTAACCAAGCTTTAGGTAAGTATTTCTTTTCATGAACTTTTAGAGCTAATGCCCAAGTTTGCTAAATTTATGAATGCATTTCTAAATGGTACAAAGCAGAAGTTGGACAAAGAACATGTAAACATGATTGAGAAATACGATACGACAGTGCCCGAAATAATGCCACCAAAGCTGAAAGATCCAGGTAAGTTTACCATCTCTTGCACCATTGCTGAGGTAAAGATACCACACACTCTATGTGATTTAGGATCAAGTATCAATGTAATGCCCCTTGATAAGGCTAAAGAATTTAATTTGGGAAAATCATAGCGAGTAATATGACTCTTACCTTGGCTAATTTATTTTTCACTTACCCTCATGGTATCTTACAAGATGTGTTAGTACATGTCGACGATCTAGTTTTTTCTGCAAATTTTATGATAGCCAACATGAAAGGAGACACATGTGGTTTAGTGATTCTTTGACGCCCATTCTTGGCAACTGGGAAAGTATTAATAGATGTGTAAACCGGTGAACTTATATTGAAGTTCAAAAAGGAAAACATGGTTTTTAATATGTATGAATGTACATCATATGTAGATGATCTGGAAACATGCTACCAGATTAAAGAAAAAGGTAGCAAGGATGACAAAGGAAAGAAGAAAGGTAAATTATCTGGCGTGAGGGTCTCTCTTGCACCTGACATGCCTTAGACATGGATCATCAAGAAAATGACAATAAAGAAGCGTTGGATGGGAGGGAACCCATTAGTAAGTAAGTGTTCACATTTTTTTGAGTTTAATTTTGTTATGAAAACATGTATATTTTGTGTGTTGTTTTGCAAGAAAGCAAAACAGGTGAAAGAGAATAATGAAAGAAAACAAAAGAGAACAAGAGAAGAAGAAAAGGATGAAGCCACTGGAATAATCATGCAGTTCATCACATGTGCGATAAAGATATATCACGTGCGTGATGGCTGCATAACGTGCGTGATAGAGGTGTTATGGGAATCTGAAAACCGTTAGTATTACACACATGATGAATGCATAACGTACGTGATATAGGCGTTGGTTTAGAGACGTTGGCAAGATCGTTAGCATCACGCGTGCGATGGACGCTTAATGCGCACGATGGAAACAAAAACATTGCATATAAATAGAGATTTGAATCTCTTCTCCTTGCAACTCTCTTTCTACTCTTTATTCTTCACAAATTTCTTCTTATGATAATCTCTACTTAATATTTTTACATGTGCAGTGTTATTTTGTTGTGTTGTTGCAGGCATTATGACTTCAAAAAGAGTAAGAATTACAAGAGGTTCATCTTCAAGAACTATACATGCACCTAATGCTCCAACCTTCCCTAATCTTAAGTTTATTTCAGAGGCTAATGCAGAAAAATATCTCAAGTTGGTTGACTACCATATTGTGCATGCGCGCGCGTGCGAGAGAGAGAGAGAGAGAGAGAGAGAGAGAGAGAGAGAGAATTTGCATGTAAAGACCTAATGGGATCCAGAGAAGTGATGGAAATGTTGCAACAGAGGAATTGGGTAAGTTTCAATAATTTGATTCGAGAAACCAATAAAACCATAAGCCTAGAGTATTATGCCAATGCGGATTTTAGCGATGTGGGCACCTACACTTCTTATGTGCGAGGTAAGTATATTGATTACTCTACTAGTGCTATTAACTCTCTTTTTAACCTCCAATTTCCTTCTGTATGTGCTCTTAGTGTTGGTGTAAGCCCTAGAGGCCAATACTTTTGGTACTTGTATCGAATTATTTATTAATAATAAAAGGCTTTCTCTTTATTATGTTTGTCTAATAAAGCCCCTAGAATAGATAGTCCGTTTAATGTATCGAGTGTGACTTAATCATGAAATCACATTAAACACAAGGAAACTATTCTTACAGTATCCATAGTCGAGCTTTATTGTGAAGTGGGATAACATTAAAGCATTAAGACTATTATGTATATAGACTGATGATCACATCTCATGGGTCATGGATAAGGAGTTATCAAGTCTTAAACATAAGTATGAATATTAAGAGTAATATTTATACTGGATGGACCCGCTATGAGAATACTATATATAATGTTATGCAAAGTGTCATAAGTTATTCTCATGGTGATAATGGTGTATACCACCCTTCGACCTGAAACCACTATGGACCCTAGATGTAGAGTCGAGTGCCTTATTGCTAATCAAACATTGTCCGTAACTGGATGACCATAAATACAGTTAATGGGTACTCCACGAAGCATGCTGAGGGACATGAGTGACCTAGATGGAATTTGCCCATCCTGCGTAATAGGATAAATGTCTATGGGCCCAATATTGAACTGGACAAGGATGACACAGTCTATGCCTTGTGTTCAATATAGACATAAGGGCAAAATGGTAATTGTACACATAAGTATTATCACAAAAGGATTTGTCAAATCACATGACATTTTCGTGTCTTGGGTAGCAGTGATGTGTTGCTAGATACCGCTCACTGTTTATTATGTTAAATACATGATTTAATATAATTGCCAATGTCGTGAAAACCTACAAGGTCACACCCAAAAGGACGGATTGATGAGAGATAGAGTAACTAAGGAATACCGTAATGTACGATGCACTTAAGTGAATTGTAGAACATTGTAAGGTACGGTGTACTTAAGTAGAATACGAAATATGGTAAGGTACCACGCGCTTAAGTGATTTTGGCATATTATAAGATATGGGCCACATACACTTGAGTGGGCTTTTTAGCTTGCAGCCCACACAAGTGGTTCTATAAATAGAACCCTTGTGTAGAAGCATTTGTGTAGTTGCAATTTTGTTTCTCTCTCTCTCTCTCTCTCTCTCTCTCTCACACTCAAAGCTTTCATTCATAGCAGCTAGCACTGAGATTGAAGGAATCCGTTCGTGTGGATTGAGTAGAGGCGTTGTCATTGTTAAACGTTCGTGATCGCTCCGTAGATCTACATCAAAGGTTTGAATCGCCACAAGAGGTAACAATTCTATCACTGATCATGCCCATTCGTAAGGATCACTAAAGGAGAAATTTTAAATTCCGTTGCATTTTGGATCGCTCTTCTCCTTCAGATTGTTGATCAGCTTGTCCTCGAGAAGACTCAGATGAAGGCTTCTTTTAAGACCGAGATCCGTCACATTCGAAGGAAGTACGTGCCTACAACCAGATCTGCTGACATTGTTGTTAAGGATCCTTAGGATGACTAGTCTCCTTTTCTCTTGTATTTTTATTTTGGTTTCTGAAATTGTACTCAATGTAATCCTTCCAATTTATATAAATAAAAAGAGATTTTCGGTCATATCAAATTGTTGCAATTGCTATTTAAATATATATATATATATATATATATATATATATATATATATATATATATATATATATATATATATATATATATATATATATTTGCAGATGATATAGTAAGTTCCTTGAAAATAAAAATAATCAAGCATTGCATTTCATGCATCATTAACATAAGCAGGTTTTTGCCAGATGTCTTATTGGTGTTTATTTGTGCTTCAGCCAAGCTGACTCACCGGTACAGTACCCAAGCCAATCATCTGAAAATCATGGAGCATCTAGAGCAAGAGAACAGAGAATTGAAGGACGAGATCACCCGCCTGACTGCCATGATGGAGTCAGTTCTTGCTGCTCAGAGTCAATTTTCTCCAACACCTGCAACTCCTCCTGCGAGGAATGTTATTTCAGAGGTGGCTACCTCTATCGTACCTGCTGCTGCCGCCCATTTCACGCCGACTATGCCTGCCGGATTCTCGTGGGGAATGTCGTCCAACTTTGTTCCCGAAGGCTTTGCGCCTACCTTTGCTTCCATGCCGGAATCTAGCCCGATCATGTCCGTGCCACCTCCCGTTGTGCACACCTTGCCTCATGTAGAGGACATCATCGATCACTCCGAGCCGTCTAAGGGTCCGGATGTCTACGAGAAACTGGATGAAATGAAGGATCAGTTTCTTGAGTTGCGCAAGGAATTAAAGACGCTGAGAGGTAAGGGTTTGTTTGGGAAGAGTGCTGCTGAGTTGTGCTTAGTGCCCAATGTCAAGATCCCAGTGAAGTTCAAAGTGCCTAACTTTGAAAAGTATAAAGGGAACTCTTGTCCGCTCAGTCATCTTGTGATGTATGCTCGTAAGATGTCTACTCAGACCGATAATGACCAATTGCTTATTCACTACTTCCAAGATAGTCTGACGGTGCTATGCTTCGTTGGTACATGGGATTGGACAGTGCCAACATTCGCACTTTCAATGACTTGAGGGAGGCTTTTGTCAAACAGTATAAGTATAATGTGGACATGGCGCTTGAGAGAGACCAATTGAGGTCTATGTCTCAGAAAGATAAGGAGACATTTAAAGAGTATGCGCGGCGATGGAGGGAATTGGCTGCCCAGATCACTCCTTCTTTAGAGGAAAAAGAGATGACAAAGATCTTTTTGAAAAATCTGAGTTCATTTTATTATGAAGGAATGATTGCTAGTGCCCCCAGTGACTTTACCGAAATGGTAAACATGGGGATGAGGCTTGAGGAAGGGGTCCGAGAAGAACGTTTGTCAAGAGATGAGGCATCAACAAGCAAGAGATATGGCAGTAATTTCAGTAAG
The DNA here is from genome assembly GCF_024323335.1 of Lathyrus oleraceus. Classification (NCBI taxonomy): domain Eukaryota; kingdom Viridiplantae; phylum Streptophyta; class Magnoliopsida; order Fabales; family Fabaceae; genus Lathyrus; species Lathyrus oleraceus. The sequence continues at coordinate 232,064,655 of NC_066583.1, forward strand.
AAGAAAAATAGTGAGACGAATGCAATAAGCAGTGGGAGGTAGAGGAGGCCTCATATCAGAAGAAATCCACCATCCCGTCAACATCATCATCAAGTATCTTCCATTATCCCGGTATTTTCTAATCAACAAACAACACCAATAGTGACATCGTGTTCAACATAAGCATGTTCCAATACATTCTGCAAGGCTTCTATGTGTGCTTCAGAATTCATCAATAGTGATAGCACAAAGATCTTTGACGGCGTCTGAAGCAGCTGCTCTACAATATTGAATTCACTCCTTTTGATCAATCTTAACACCTCATCATCATCGTTACTCTTCAATTTGCTGGATTCACCAGACAAACACATTGAAGCACTAAATGGATTCACTACAGGAATCTCTGCCTTATTACCCATTGACACATCATTCATAATCTTTGGAAAAACTGGACTGAATACCCGACCACTACGGGTCACCTTTGCAATATCTGCAATATTTACCATTGAGTCTGCAACTGGTAGAGGAACCTCTTGTCCATTCTCAATCATTATGGAATTATACTGATATGGCACAACTTTATCAGATGCATAAGGGACGGGGTCCGCTAACCGTATAACCAACGGAGATACCGATCTATTGACAGAGTTGTTATTATTGCTATCAAACTAAATGATTACACGCTCAGGGGTTTTAAACACTATCACAATTACGTTCACATCATTGCCCCAATGATAGGAATGGAAGATATGGATAAGACCTTCATACATCAACCTCTGAATATCCCTCTTGACAATAACACATCCACGAGGGTTCACACTGCAGATTACACAACCATCATGGTCATGTTCATAATAACTAATCAAGCAAATATCTTTATGCATGGACACTAAAGATCTTTTGGTATAGCGAACTTCATAAATTTTTAACTCACCGGGACAACCGTCCACTATGTTCACTGATGCGTTACCATGAGGGGGCAACATATTGGCTTTCACATTTGGCGCTCTGTCCTCAAAGAACACCATTCCACTCTTCACAAGCTTCTGAACTTCGTACTTCAAAGGATAATAGTTCTCTATATCATGGCCAGGGGATCCCTTGTGAAAAGTGAAGCTAGCGGAAATATACCCGAACGTATCGCACGCTCGAACATACAACAGAGTCGCCATCGAACTTTATTTATCCCCAAAGGGAAGGGAAAACATCGATAAAACCCGGGGGAAAGAGATATGCTGGGTAAGGAAGTCGGTCATGCAAGGGGAATGTATTAGCACCCAAAACATCCATGGTACTCCATGAGAACCGTTTTGATTGTTCTCGGTCGAATAGGTGTGGTATCTAAGATTACTCGCAAAAGAATGGGAAAAGGAAAGGAAATAGATAAAGTGCTCGGTGAGGATTGGGGCCCTCATGCCTACGTATCCTCATAGTGCAAAGAGGAATTCAGAGCTTCATAGTTCAAGGAACTAGAGGCGGGAGATGAAAAAGAAGTGTGATCAAAGTATGGTCTAAACCAACGAATAGTGTTATAAGCTCCAACAAGGGGTGAAAGCGTGAACCCAAGAGTAAATAGGTATGAACCAACAAGTGAGGGCCTACAACGTTGTATCATTGTACTGGAGCAACCAAAAAAGAAAGGAATTAGGTGTTTGGATTAAGGGTCAAACAACTCTTGGTTCACAAGGAGGTACAAGATGGAGCACAAAGCTATAGTGTATTTGGCTCAAAGATAAGGGTGTATCACATGGAGTGAAGGAAGGTAGAATATGAATGTATCATGGATATGAACGGAGCAAAGTGACCAAAGTCACAGAATTGGAGGATTTGGTAACAAGTGACTGAATAAGTATTGTTTGAAATCGAAAGGTGAAAGTGTATTGGAATCCATAAGAGAAATGAGATTTCTACCCTAGAGGGAAACAACTTTAACCGATACGTGGACTAGCAGGCCGCCACTATAGGGTGTTTAGATAAAAAGAAGGAATTAAGTGTTTGGGTTAAGGGCCAAACAACTCTAGGTAGAAATGCAGACTATTCGTTAGGCGTCCTAAAAGGGTGTATATGGAATTCTAAGGACAGTGTATTTCAATGTCAAATGAATAATATGTCACTGAGTGAACGATTCATGATCGAAGGTAGGTAATGAATTATGAAAGATATGAGTGATGCCCTAAGGCGATGGAGGAATAATTAGAAGTATGCTCGCCAAGGATTTGCATCCTCGTGCCTAGGTATTCTCATCGTGTAATGAGAAAATCAGAGCAATTGTACTTCGGAACTACGAGAATAGAAAGAGAGAGATATTTGTCTAAGCAACAGGGACTCACAAGACAAACACCTCTTCAAGGAATGATAGTAGTACTGGATAGTACAAGGAATCACTTGTCGGGGAATCAACAATTCAAGATCAAATAAGGATAGTATCTTGGGTCCAAGAGAAGGATAAACTCTTAATCGAAGAGCAAAGTGGCGTCTTAGCCAAAAAAGAATGAATTAAATGTTTGGGTTACGGGCCAAATAAATCTCGATTGAGGAGGTGGACTGTTGTTATCGCCCTAAAAGGATAGACAAGGAGTCCAAGGAGAAGTATGATTGATCTCAAAAAGATGGTATGATTGAATGAATGGAGAATGGTCCATGGGATAGAGAAGGTAGATTGATAAATAAGATAGATAAGGTAGCTCGTGAAGAAACTGGGTTCTCCTGCCTACGTATCCTTATAGTGTAATAAGGAAATAAGAGCTTTCGTAGTTCAACCCACTAGGGTTGAAAACAAGATGAAGGAGGCAAAAGAAATGGATGAATGAAATTGAAATGCTTTGAATAGAGGATGAATAGAATGGTGAATGGAATAGACTTGATAGTTACTAGATGAGAATCACACTAAAGTCTATGGGTAAAGGTGGATACGATAAGCAACGAGCCAAATGTCTCACACCCAAAGATATCCAGAATGAGTGTAGGAAAGCTCCAGTCTCATTCCTTCTTTACTACTTAAGGCTCATATCATGTAACTCTCGTCTTAACTTTCAAGTGGAGAGAGGAGAATCTTCGTAGTTGTTTCTTGCGTTGATGAAGACTTTATCAATCGTTCGATTCGAATTGCACTAAAGTCTATGAATAAAGGTGAATACGATGGGCGTTGGATCATACATCCCATACCCAAAGATACTCAGAATGGGGGTAGGAATACTCCAGTCTCACTCCTTCTCTATTGCTTAAGGATCGTATCGTACAACTTGATTCATGATTGATAAGTTGTTGATGTAGTCCTTGCTTTATTGTATTTTGCTTTATGAAGAGAGAGACTTGTCAATCGTATGATTAGAATTGTGATAAAGTCTATGAATAAAGGCGAATACGATGAGCGCTAGGTCATATGTCCCATACCCAAAGATATTCAGAATGGGGGTAGGAATACTCCAGCCACACTCCTTCTCTATTGCTTAAGGCTCGTGTCACACACTCCTAACTTTGATTTAACAAGTTCTTGAAGATGCCACCTTTGATGCACTTGAATAATCCGCTGCTTGGTATGACTGAGGATTGCCTTGATTGAAGATCTTGTCTTGAGGCCTTGAGCTCCACAACTTAGAAGAAAAGTCTTATTAAGTGACCAAGGGTCTTTTGGTCACTTAATTTAGACTGTGGGATTATACGAGTTCAAAGGATTTAATTAATCAAAATTTCTTTTGATCAATTTAATCATGGGTTTTATTTTGGTTTTAGGGAATTAGGTTAATCCTAATCTAGAAATTAGTAATTGTTAGAAACTACCCTAGGGGGTCATGCAATTGTTTGATTAAAGATGATTGAAAATTCTAAGTTAGGAGTCCTAAGGGAGCATGTACATATTGGTCAAAATATTGATTAAAAATCCTATGTATAAGTCCTAAAGGGACCTACGAATATTAGGAAATGTCAATCAACCTAATTAGAACCTAAAATGGTAAAGTCCTAACAAATGATTTAACCTAATATTGAAAATGGTATCATTCTAAATTTAATCAAAGGTCTAATTATCTCTAATTAAAATCTAATCAAAGTCCTAATTATAATCCTAATTAAATCTTTATGAAGATCCTAATTAAAATCCTAATATCCTAAAAATCAAGGTTTAATTCCTAATTATCAAAATCAACCTATTTAATCCAATATTGTCCTAATCAATCTAATTACAAATTGCAAAAAAAAAATAATTAAGAAAGTAAAAGAAATGAAATTAATTGGGAGGTGTAAGCTAGAAATGGAAGTGTGACTCTGAACTGGCTTTGTGGGCTTTAGACAAGCCCAACTCTGATTTTTGGCCACAAGGGCTCCCATAAAAACAACATGGAAATAAAATTGGGCTGGTGTTAAGCCCGATACAAATTTGTTCACTTCCCAGGGGGTGCGTGTTAGAAAGGCGTGTGAAATAGCAGAAAGACCAATGGGCTTTGTTAAGCCCAATCTCCAATTTCCTCACTAATCCCTGGGGGTGTACTAGAAACTGGTAGGGTATGAAATGGAATTTAGTGGGCCTTGAACAAGCTGAGACCAATCACTCATCCATGTTGACTTGTCCAAGTCAACATGTTTGAATTGGTTTCACGCGTGCTAACTCTCTTCCTCACACTCAGCCTCACCATTCGTCCGCCATAAACCACCTCCTCGGCGGCTGTCGCCGATGACAATGGTGGACTAACCTAAATTGCCACCACCATTGGACGCACAAAGTCATGCTGGACACAAATATGGTCATGGATTTGGGAAATGGTTGTTGAATTAATCGTGTCGAACGAAAAGGTGGAAGAACCCTAGCTCTCTAAATTCAAATTAAATGGCCTCTAATACGAATCAGTCTATACCACCATGGGGCTTGCACTCTCTGCCCTATATACTACACTCTGGTAAGCTCAAAGCAGGAAAACATTACGAAAGAGAAACGACTTACCGGAGAAGGTGACCGGAAAATTCAACAGGTGAGTTCTTGAACTTGATTCGTCCTCTTCTTTTTCCTCTTTCTTCTTCTTCTTCTCCTTCTGAACTTGGAAATGATGAACTAAGATTGTTGTGGTTTAGCTCAAGCATATTGAAACTTCAATGGCTTCTAGGAATAAGAGATTTGAGTAAGGTGAGGGAAGAGATGTTGCAGTATTGAGAGTGAAGTTTCGAGCAAATTCCAAGGGTGATTGAATGTGCATGATGAAATACTTAAATAGAAGCGAGGTTTGGCAATTTGGTTAGGTTTGGATTTAGGTCTGGAGTTAGTTAGGGAAGGCTTGGAATTAGTTGGTGTTGACTTACTGAGTTAGCTGAAAACTCAGTTAGTTAGGAAATAGAAACTCAGTTAGTTTAGTTAGGTTATGTTATTTAATGTGTGAATGACTTTGAAACTTGGTACTGGCTATTGCAGGTTATGGTGGAATTGCAATCATGTGTAATTGGGTTGGTAACCTGCTTAACATGTTGCAGGTTGTCTTTTAAGTGGCTTTGGCCTTGCATTTTGATCCTTGACTTGCTAAACAGGTGAGTGTTATTTTTGGCTTATGGATTGATCAATGCTACACATGTTTATTTCCATTATTTGTTTTGCTTCCCATGCCATCATTGGTTTTGCTGCAGCATACTTGAATTGGCTTTGCATTGGTACTTGTATGCTCTTATCATCCAATGGAAAATCACACTCAAACTTGGTATTAATTTGCAAGTGTGGGCTAGTAAAGATACGTTTGTGTTCTAACTGCACATGGTGAAGCTTGTGAGCTTATGTTGTGATGGTATTTATGGCTTGTAGGTCATGTCTTATTTCTACTGCCATGGCTAGTGATCTTGCTAGCAGGATTTAGGGATCATTGTCGCTGTCGCATTACGCGAAAAAACCGGCGGGAAACGAAGAACAACAGAGCCGCCACCGTGCGTTATTTATCCCAAAAGAGGGAAAGGAAACGCTCAGAGTAAACCTGGAAAAGACATGGTCTCGCGACCAAAGAGAATGGGATCGGGAGTCGGTTATGCGAAGGGAAGGTATTAGCACCCCTACGCATCCGTCGTACTCGACGGGATCCACGCACAAAAGGAAGGATAAATGGTTGCTAAACACTGCTCAAACTCACACACACTGGCTGAAAAGAGACAAAAGAAACTGACTGAAACTGACTCGGCAGGATATCGCATCCTGGGCCTACTTAGTCTATCAGGCATAGACATCAGAGTCGAAGTAGTTCGGACTGGGGAGACGACACATGCTCGCTAGGATATCGCATCCTATGCATACGTATCTCCTTGGACGAAGGAGAATCAGAGCATTCGTAGCTCGACTGACACGCGCACAAACAAACACAGACAAAGGCAAACGTGGAGCCCGAATGCCAATCACTGGACTTACATCAGCATCCGAACCAAAACACAAAGGAAACCAACTGCCAATCGCTGGGCTTACATCGGACTCCAACCAGAACACACACAAAGGTGGTTAGGACACAAAGGGTTGAAAAAGAAAAAAGGTGCCCGGAGAGATCAGCTCAATCTCCTGCCTACATACTTCATCTAGTATGAAGATCAGGGCGATGTAGTTCCCCTACGCAGGGATAAAAGACTAGCCTAACCAGATAACAGAGGGAGACACAACTCTAGGGAGACTACGACTCGAGCCTAGATGTTGTCATGCAAGATTGTCCCTAAGTTAAGGTTTCTAGCTAACTGACACAGGAAAAAGAAGGGTCTCGATTGCAACTAGGGCAAGAGAAAGGGGAGATCTCAATCACAACGAGGGTGAGAGAAAAGAATTAGTGTTAGTGGTTACTCAAACTCGACAAGACATCGCATCTCGTGCCTACGTATCTCATCTGGACATGAGAATCAGAGTTGCCGTAGTTCGGCTAAACTATTCTTGTTGGTTTGTGTTTTTTAAGTGGACAACGTCACTGCACAATCTACCTGATGCTCGACCTTTGGAGACTTACTCACCTGTAGTAGAAGGAGTTAACGTATCCTTAAGAGGGGATAATGTGTTTGTGTTTTAAGAAAGCTCAAGCAAGAAAGGAAGTCCTATACGAAGGAACCGTGCTACCTTAATTGACATGCAAACGAGACTACGCGGAGTCTAACAAACCTAGGGGATACAATCGCACCACACAAGCACATACAGCATAAAATAAACACACCAACAAGGGGCTCAAACATCAAGGCTAGGTTTTAGTCGAGGGGTCATATCAACCTCAACAAACAAACCTCTGGAATTGGGTAGATGTTGCTCTTAACCTTGCCATTGAGGGGCTAAGGTGAAGCAGATGAAAGGAGATGAGGGGTGTGCCTCATTGCTCTTATCCCTGGCCAGGGAGAGCATTTAAATATCAGAAGGTGTGGGAGTTCAGAATGGGGGAACTCTTTCCACAAGTTAGACTCTATAGATCTTGGGCTTTTACCCACTATGCATCAACACAGGTAGTGTGAGCAATGTGAGTGACACACAGACTAGCAGGGGATAGGTTGCTTATCCCTTGGGTTCTGCCAATTGCCTCTTCACTTAGGAGGACTTTGCATATGTACAGGGACAAGATTTAAACATACACAAACATTGCCTCTTAAGGAGGACTTCAGACAGTTGCCTGGCCAAGTAACAGGCCAGGTCTTCCAGACTACATGAAGATTAGAAATATACCTCAATGCAAATTGCTTATACAAGCAAAGCAAAGCAAAAGTTCACAAGGAACTGAACAACTAAAAGCACCTGAAATAGTCAAGCAGATATTAGTATGCAGCTTCAAAACAAAACAAAAGGAAACAGACATCAACAGTTAATCAGAAGTGAATGGATGTGCAAGGCACAAGGCTTAAGGCATGTGAGCCAAGCAACCTACAAAACAAAACATGTTAGTCATGGTATTCAAGCAAGTTCAATCAAAAAGAATTGGTCTCATTGGTCATTTGTTGATCAACCTGAAAAAAATGAACTCAACTGTGAGTAATAGGACCACTAGGGCAAGCCTAGGGTCAAAAGGGAATGAAAAAGTTCAAACAGCAAGTGGCAAGCATCCAAAATCATGTTCAAACAATCAAGAAACAATCCCAATTGGGTTCACATTCATATCAATCATCATCATCATTTCATGAACAATTTAGGTCAAAGTATAGCAAACAGAAACTCATAGGAGTCAACAGCAAGACTTGCATCAAAAGCAAACTCAAACATTTCCAAAAATCACCAAATAAATCATGATCAATCATAACACATATCATGGTAAGCATGTCAAATTTCATCTCATTTGGACAAGTGGAAGGCAGTCAATGAAAATCAGGAAGGCAGGGAAATTTTGAACATGCTCAAAGAAGTTAACCAAACATGCATCAACTTGAAAAATTCATAAATCAGAGATGGCATATGATAAATGAATGGGACTAAAACCATGGCAAAGCTTAGGATGTCTAGTTATCTCATACCAAATTTCATGTCCATCTAATAAAGCATGAGCATTTCACAAAACAAATGGGCACATGTGTCAAAGAAAGTCAACATAAGATCAAACAGAGAACAAAAATCTCAATCAAATGGAAAATGCCATAAACAAATCCATAAAAAATCATATGTAAACTAGACATACTCAAGCTCAATCATGCAAAAATTCAATCCATTTGGAGGTCAAGAAGCATGGTTATGAAAATCATCAATTTACACATCAATGGTGTGACACAAATTGTCACACCCTACTTCAAAAAATCATAACTTAATGACCAGAGATGATAAATTCATGAACTTTATACCAAAATCACCATGGATGAGTCTAGTTTGAGCACAAAAAATTTGGGAGCCATTGGATAAAGCATCACTATTTCACAAAGGATTTGGCAAAAGGTACAAAAATTGGTCACATGTCACAAACCCTAGCACCATTTAAAATTCAACCATCCAAAAATTCAAGAAAAATCATGATAAAATAATAGAGATCAAGCAGAGCATGATGCAAAAATTCCCATGAGATTTGGATTAAACATGAAGATGCTATGTTTTTTGTAAGATTGTGTAACAAAGTGAAATAAATATTGAAAGGATAATTGAAATAAACAAATAAATGAAAACCGACAATGGCATTTTAGTAATTCTGGTGATGTTTAAGTGAAACGCAGCGCATGAGCCATGAAAATGAAATGTTGTGATTGGTCCACGCGAATGGAACAGTGGAAAGCTCATGCAAACCCTAATATGTGAAATCCGCAGGAAAAAGCGTGGATAAGGCTATGAAGGTTGCAGGAGAATCCGCAGGAAATTCTCCAGCAACCAAGAACAACATGCTGTTCATCACCACCTTCAATCGTGATTTCCAGAAAAAATGCAAAGTTGCAGAAATGGATTTTAGGCGTTGCATCGTGTACATCTATCAGCAGGCATCAATAAACAAAAATCATATCATCCAACAACAACATATTAAGCACTAATCGAACAAATTTAATCATGAACAACAAACTTTAAAACCCTCGTTCTCTCTCATTATGGCATGGTTTTACTCGACTCAAAGCTCACGACACTCACAAGGAAAAGATCTACAAGATGCATCATGCAATTTCATCAAAGATTGAGTTCGAGTTCTTACCAAATCTTGAAGGGCAGTGTGGAATGGTGGTTATTTAGCTGTTGTGAGTTGAAACAGATGTACTAACATGTTCTAGGAGGTGAATGAATGAGTTCTGGAAGCCCAGTTGCTTTGCCTTGTGCTTCAAAATCGAGCTGCCATGGATGGAGCTTCAAAGTAGCAGCCAAGATTCCTTGCTTACAGTAGTTGTTTCAAGCTTGCAAAAGGTTCCAATATGATGATGAATGATGAATCAATCAAGCTGAGCTCGAGGTCTTTGAGATTTTTCAAGAAAAGAATCCAAAATGCAAAATGAGGGCTCTTGAGAGAATGCAACTTTTCTCTGTTTTCAAAGTGGCTAGGGCTTCTTTTTCAGAGTGAAATTGAAATATATATGTCTGTTTAATGCTTGTTAAGTTTGGTTAAGTGAATGTTAATTACAATTTGCAAAAATGAAGTGTATTGGACCAATTGCTAAAAATTAACAATGTGCATGGGGGGTGCATGGATGAGCACGAATTTGGGCTGCCAACAAGTTCCAAATGTAATTTGTGACCAATTCCAAATGGTATAAGTGGTTAAAAATGTTTATTTTGAAAAGTCAATTTTCTACCTCACTTAAAAATAATTCAAGTAAGTCAAAAAAATGCCATTTTGATCTATGATGTTTTGGTGAATGATGGTTACATTTTTGGAAAGAGGAGGTCAAATGTGACTTGTTGCAAAAAACCCCACCCAATTTGGCCAAATGGTTTGAGAGATATGGCCTTTTGAAGTTCAAGAATTTTTGAAAATGAATTGATCATATCTTGCCAACCATACATGGGAATTGAGAGTTCTTGGACTTTTTGGAAATGGGAGAACAAGATCTTCAACTTTCATGTTGGGAAAAAATTCATTTGAAGCTTGTATCATGATGTAAGTTTGGGATCAAGAAGTTTCCATTTTTGGCAGTTAAAATTACAGGTCCAGTTTCTATTTTTGGAAATTTCTGATTTGGCTTCAAATTCTTCAATGATGATGTTTGACATGATATATGAGGCCTATTTGGACATGAATAAGCTCTCTCAAACCAAATCCATCCATCAAAACCATAAAATCAATCACAGTTGACCAAGTTTGACTTTTTAGGGTTTCTGACTGACTGTGCATTGACTGATGACCTCTGAGCATCCAATCTTTGACTTAAACACTTCAAATGGATCCCCAAGTCATGTGAACATGTTGGACCAACCCTAGGGCCTTGTCTCATTGGAAAATGTACTTGCTTGCTTGATTGACTGATCTCTTGACCAGTTTGACCTAATTCTCCTGATGATCTTACACTTGGGCAAAAGGGACAATGCAATGCTATGCAGTGGACCATGTTATGCTATGACCTAATATGAGAAGGTATGTACAATGATAGGTGCAAATTTGAGGTGCTACAGTCGCAACCTGAAAAATACAGTGTGCGAAAAAATAACCGGTGAAAGAAAATGACAGAAGAGTCGCCACCGTGCGTTATTCATCCCAAAGGAGGGAAAGGAAACGCTCGAAGTAAACCTGAAAAAGGAAAGGACAAGACGGGGTCTCGCAACCAAATCTTGGGTTCGGGAGTCGGTTATGCGAAGGGAAGGTATTAGCACCCCTACGCATCCGTAGTACTCTACGGGATCCACTTTTGTAGTTCTTGTCTAAAGGGTGTGAGTTTATCTTGTGCTGTTTACTAAAAAAAAGGGTTAAATGAAAATGACTCGCGCGGATGTCGCATCCACTGCATACGTATCTCATCTGAATATGAGAATCAGAGTCTTTGTAGCTCGGCTGACCTATGGGTTGGGGGGATGTGTGCTCGCTAAGACATCACGTCTTATGCCTACGTATCTCATCTGGAATGAGAATTAGAGCAAGCCGTAGTTCGGCTAACTACGGGGTTATGGATTGGGTTTTGGACGAACGACGTTACTACGCAATCTACCGGATGCTCGACCTTTGGAGACTTACTCACCTGTAGTAGAAGGAGTAAACGTGTGTTTAGGAGAAGAAAAATCAATGAAGGGTTAGGGTTTGGTGAACTCATGCAAAAAGGCAGTCCTTGACGAAGGAACCTGTAAAAAAAACACACAAAAACATTGCCTCCTATCGAGGTCTTCCAGCTAGGAAAGCAGTAAAAAGCGGGAAAAATGTAAAAGTACCACGCGGATAAAGATCCGAAGTAACAGCAGTTAGAGGAATGGGAAACCCAGGGATCCTTCCAAGCTAAACACCATCAAAGAAAGTGAGTCAGTACAGGTAATCGGAATGAAACCTCCAGGGGGTATCCCACAAATAAAGTGGAAAACCACGCAAGTCATCCCTGCAAAAGTCATGTGAGCCCTCACAAAAACTCAACAAACAGGTTAGAGACAAAAAAAAAACGAAAAATAAATAAAAATAAATAAATAAATAAATAAATAAAAATAATAATAATAATAAATAAATAAAAAAAAAAAATCTCAGACTTGGACCTCTCTCAAAAGCCCACTAAGCTACCAATATTAGGCTATAAATACTAGAGTTTTAGAGATATATTATGTTATTCCTATTACCCTGAGGAAAAAGATAGTGAGAGAAGAGCTAACAGAGTTCAGAGCAGCCTTCAAACCCTGAAGGGAACTCAACTGCACAGAATAACCTTTGCCTCACATAAACCCTAAAGATTGTTTTGTAAACCTCACGGGTGCAACTCAATTTCAATCAAGCTCTCCAATTAGGTTTGCCCTATATCCATCATCTTTATGCCTTTAATTTGAATGCTCTAAATGTATGAGGTATTATGGGTGAATTTGATACCCTTTTGATGCATGTCTTTTTTGTGAATTTTAATGGCATGATTCATGTGGTTACATTTTGATTTGGGGGCAACCCTTGATTACCCTATTTTTTTTTGTCTCTAACCTGTTTGTTGAGTTTTTGTGAGGGCTCACATGACTTTTGCAGGGATGACTTGCGTGGTTTTCCACTTTATTTGTGGGATACCCCCTGGAGGTTTCATTCCGATTACCTGTAATGACTCACTTTCTTTGATGGTGTTTAGCTTGGAAGGATCCCTGGGTTTCCCATTCCTCTAACTGCTGTTACTTCGGATCTTTATCCGCGTGGTACTTTTACATTTTTCCAGCATTTTACTGCTTTCCTAGCTGGAAGACCTCGATAGGAGGCAATGTTTTTGTGTTTTTTTACAGGTTCCTTCGTCAAGGACTGCCTTTTTGCATGAGTTCACCAAACCCTAACCCTTCATTGATTTTTCTTCTCCTAAACACACGTTTACTCCTTCTACTACAGGTGAGTAAGTCTCCAAAGGTCGAGCATCCGGTAGATTGCGTAGTAACGTCGTTCGTCCAAAACCCAATCCATAACCCCGTAGTTAGCCAAACTACGACTTGCTCTGATTCTTATTCCAGATGAGATACGTAGGCATAAGACGCGATGTCTTAGCGAGCACACATCCCCCCAACCCATAGGTCAGCCGAGCTACGAAGACTCTGATTCTCATATTCAGATGAGATACGTATGCAGTGGATGCGACATCCGCGCGAGTCATTTTCATTTAACCCTTTTTTTAGTAAACAACACAAGATAAACTCACACCCTTTAGACAAGAACTACAAAAGTGGATCCCGTAGAGTACTACAGATACGTAGGGGTGCTAATACCTTCCCTTCGCATAACCGACTCCCGAACCCAAGATTTGGTTGCGAGACCCCGTCTTGTCCTTTCCTTTTTCAGGTTTACTTCGAGCGTTTCCTTTCCCTCCTTTGGGATGAATAACGCACGGTGGCGACTCTTCTGTCATTTTCTTTCGCCGGTTGTTTTTTCGCACACTGTATTTTTCAGGTTGCGACAGCTGGCGACTCTGCTGGGGACATATAGAAGTTGACCTATTGCTGGTCCATCTTCCCTAAGCGAGTCCCTCCTAGCTTGTGTGATTTCTTGTTTATTGGGTGTTCATGCTTTTGTACATTTATTTACTTACCTGTTTGCATTCATCTGTTGTATCTGTTGGATCTGTTTGTTTGTTTGTTGGGATGGGGTGTTCTATGAGAGATAAGCCCATTACCCAGGCTTGAGTGTACACACAGGTTTTAGAGTGGATAATCATGAGGCTTACGTGGCGTGTTGCTACGTTAAGTCGTTCGTGAAGAACCACACCCAGACGAGGTTTCTTTTGGATATATCATGTCCTACGGGTGTTCCGTAACGGCAGGATGTTCCTCTAGAAATCGTTGACTCTGGTGACCATTTCCCGAGAACTCAGTCGAGGCCTCTCCTCCGAGACGTGATTATGTTAGCTCTGGTGGGCGCATTCTCGCTGCTCAATCCGAGGACCCCGAGACTGGGAACTTGCTTTAGGATGTCCTGTTGAGGGGAGTCAATGGAGGTCTTTTGTCCCGTAATATTGCCAAACCTTCAGTGGTAAACATATTATTCGCGACTGAAGGGCTGAAGCTGACGAACTTCTGTTCTTAGAACCTACCAGTGAGGGGCGGGCTAAATTCAGGAAACCTTAACCTCCAACCAACCCGGTTTTCTGGAGCAAAGATCTGATCTTATATTATATTCTTCAGTGGGTTTTCTCTTCAGACAGTGCAACCCGACAGATGTTCAAGCAGATACAGCAATCTTGATTTCCATGCCACTGCATTGCATCCACATCATTGCATCACATCATTCTGCATTCAAATCATTTAACACATGTTTATCCATTTCTAGGGGGTTTACATCTTCTTCTTGATTCCGGTCGGGGTTTTTCTGGTTCTCTTAAGATGGATATTGGCAGAAAGAGACATGTCGCCTACAAGTTTCCGGTGGTCTGTCTGGAGCCCATTCAACAGTTAATGAAGTTAATGGATCCTGATTCTCTAGAAGGATTCCGAAAGGATTATAGTTTGATTCTAAGTTTCGTCACGATTCTTTCCAAGGACCAACATGATGCTCTATTCACACTACTGCAGTTCTACGATCCTCCATTGAGGTGTTTCACATTCCCGGATTATATCTTGGTCCCTACTTTGGAGGAGATTGCCAGTTTTCTCAGAGTTCCTATCAAGTCACAGTTGTTATTCTACAGTTCTGAGTATCTGCCCGATCTCAGCCTGGTTGCTTCGACCACATATTTGGGGTAATCAGTCTTGAAGGCTAATATGTGTCAGAAGGGAGGAGTCAATGGTTTTCATTTGAGTTTCTTACTGGGAGAAGCAAAGAAGAAACTTGAAGATGGTGACCAGAGGGGTTTCAATGCTGTGTTGGCTCTTTGTGTGTATGGAATTGTCCTGTTCCCTAATGTTGCCAAATTTGTGGACATGGACGCAATACGCCTCTTCGTGTTGAGAAATCCAGTGCCGACCTTGCTAGGAGATTTCTTTCATTCAGTGCACCAGAGGAATGAAAATAGAAAAGGAGGATTGTTGAATTGTTGCGCGCCTTTGTTTTATAAGTGGTTCAGTTCTCACCTACCCAAATCAGGAGCGTTCATTGATGTCGAGGACTCGTTGAGTTGGTCGAAGAGATTGATGGGGTTGAGAGCTGAAGATATTTCTTGGTGGTCTGACCGGAGCTTGCTTCGGGCGAATATTATTCATAGTTGTGGGAATTTCCCAAATGTACCGTTGGTAAGAAGAAGAGGAGGAATCAACTATAATCCTTCTCTAGCAGTTAGACAGTTTGGATATGCTTTAAGAACTCCGCCTTTGGAAAAGGATGTGGAAGAATCTCTGTTTTTCCATTCTTCGCCTGATCTGACTGTATCCCGTAAGGCAACTGAGGCCTGGCTCAAGGTGATCAAGAGAGGAAGAACTGTGCTTGGAAAAGGAGATTGTAGAATTTACCCTCAGTATGGAGAGTGGCTTCAAGGAAGAGTCGAAGAGTTTGGTCTGCCGTTTCCTATTGAAGAACCTGTGTATCCACCTACTCCTGAGCAGTCAACAATGGTGAGCCGAGAGGAGTATGACAAGTTGAAGAACGCCACGGAGGGACTTCAAACCGAGAACTCGGAGTTAAGGGAGAAGTTGCAAGACTATATGCATCAATTCCATGAGGCAGAATATCAGAAGGGGGAAGCCGTCAGATTGCAAAAGGAAGCAGAGAGGAAATTTGCTGTGGAGGTGGACTTCTTCAGGAAGACAGATGAAGCCTTGAGATCATCCAGTTCTGAGTTGAGGCGAGTCAAGCAGCAGTTAATGGATGCTCATGGTAAATTAGCTGGGTGGCAAGTGCAATGGGATGCATTTTCAACTTCTCGGAAGGCAAAGGAGGAGGAGACGGTAGCCGAACTGACTGGTCAGATGGAGAAATTGAAGACTTTGCTGAAGGGGAAGAACAATGAGCTTCTGTGCGCCCGTTCTACTAATGGTTACATCACAAATCAACTCAATGAGGCTCGAGGACAGATTGAAGAACTCAAGGTGCTGGCAGGTTTGAAGAAATCCAGACTTGAAGAGGTATTCGGAGAAGATGATGGGAATTACTACAGAGAGCACATCAACGAACTGGATGGGATCCTTCACAAGAGGAATCTGCTTATCCGGCATTTGACAGAATCTCCAGATCATCCCGACACGGTGGCATTACTGGATGAAGTGAGGAGCAGTCCTTATGGGTTGTATACAGGAGGCTGATTCCTGATTTATGTTGCTCTCTTTACTTATTGCTTTGTTGCTATGATCCACAGGCTTGTTGTGGAGATCCTCTTTTGATGTATTTTTGGCTAAGGCCCCTTTCCTGGAACTCATTTGTATGATGGTTTCCCTTTATGGTATCTTGATCTCAGAAGTTTATCCATGACTCAATCTTCTTGCACTATTCACCTGATGTGAGAATCAAGGGGGTGGAATACCTTTTGGATTTGATAAACATGTCATTGCATTTACATATTCATTGTCATATCTTGCATAACAGGTACCGCTGCGGTGTTCTCATATTGTTTGGTGTTTCATCAACAGGATAGCTGACTCAGGCATTCACCGATACGGTACCCGAAGGAATCAACAGAGAGCAATTGAAGGTGTACAAGCAGAGCTCGCTGAGATGAGGATCCGCATGACCCAATTCATGGATGTGGTTCAAGGGGTGGCTCAGGGACAACAAGAGCTCAGACAGATGATGCAGAGGAATCCTGCCGCTACTCAACCAGAGACATTGGATGATCCTCCAGCTGGAGAGGCTAATGGTCCCAATGGACCGGGGCCTATCCCAATCCCACATGTCAACCTTGATCAACAGCTCGTCCATGATGATCAGGCCGATCAATTCCCCCTACTTCAGGAAGACTTTGGCATGGGCCATGGCATGGACCCCATGTTTAGAAGATTAGAGGAGAGGCTGAAAGCTGTGGAAGGACAGAATCCTCTGGGAGTAGATGTTGCTGACTTGGGGCTGGTCCCAGGTGTGAGAGTGCCACCAAAATTCAAAGTCCCGGTCTTTGACAAATACAATGGCAGCTCTTGCCCCAAAACTCACGTGCAAGCCTATTTCCATAAAATGGTTGCATACTCTGATGACGAGAAGCTACTTATGTACTTCTTCCAGGACAGCCTGGCTGGGGTATCCTTGGAATGGTACATGAGGCTGGATAGAGCCCACATCCGCTACTGGAGGGATTTGGCGGAGGCTTTCGTGAAGCAGTATCAGTATAATGCAGACATGGCTTCGGACAGAACTCAACTTCAGAATCTGTCTCTTAAAAGCAATGAGTGCTTCAGGGAATATGCTCAACGCTGGAGGGAGATAGCTTCCCGTGTTCAACCTCCTATGTTGGAAAAGGAAATGGCCAACATGTTCATGAACACGCTGCCTGGACCTTATCTGGAGCGTCTGGTGGGGTGCAATGCCTCCAACTTTGCTGATGTGGTCTCTACCGGAGAGAGAGTGGAGAATTACCTGAAGACCTGCAAGATCCAAAATGGAGTTGGATCTTCATCAGGGGTAAAAAAGTCGTTCATTGGAGGGCATAAGCAGAGAGAGGGGGGAGTGAATTCTTTGACTTCCTATCAGAACAGAGGTGTTAGAAGGAACAGTTTCCAGAATTATCATCAACAACCGTATGTTGCGGCTGTGACCATTCCAGCTGCAGCACCGCTACAACAACAACAACCACAACTTCAACCAGCTCAGTACTAACAGCAGCAACAACCGGGTAACAGACCCGCCTATCAACAGAGGCAAAGGATGATGGACCGGCGTTTCGACACCCTTCCAATGTCGTACGCTCAGTTGCTTTCTAGTCTTCAACAACTACAACTTGTGCAATTGCGCACTCTGGCTCCTCCTGTTGGTAGACTTCCGGTGGGTTACGACGCCAACGCTAGGTGTAGCTTCCACTCTAGGGCACCTGGCCATAACATTGAGAACTGCAAAGCTTTTAAGCACGTAGTTCAGGACCTCATAGATTCAAAAGCCATCAACCTTGCACCGGCTCCTAATGTCGTCAACAATCCCATGCCGCAGCATGGTGGTGCAAACATTAATATGATGGAAGGAAAAGCCAAGTCCATTAAGGATGTGTTGAAGTTGAAGACTCCATTGTTGGATATCAAAGGATGCTTGCTGGAGGCCGATGTTTTCCCCGGTTGTGGGAAGGATTGTTTGGATTGTGCCACTCAGAGTGGAGGTTGTTTGAAGCTACAGCAGGGTATCCAGGCCTTGCTCGACAAAGGTATCCTCCAGGTTGAAGATTTGTCTGTCCAAGAGTCTGTGGAAGGGGTTGAGGAAGAAGGGTTTGAAGATGCTACTAATGAATTCGCAGATGTTGTTCCTACTGATTCTGTAATCCATGATGATGTATTTATTTTTTCCAATGTGGTTGATCCTGATGTAATTGAACTTGATTCCGATGTTTCAGATGCTTGCATTTTAATGAATGAGATTTCTGAGTACGACTGTGATATTGCTACTATCACTATTTTCTACCCAACTAATCAGATAAGTGTGCCAGAAGCGCAACCCGTGCCACCAGCGCGACCATCCACTATGACCATCACGACCCCTGGTCCTTTACCTTTCACCAGCGAAAGGGCCATTCCTTGGCATTATGGGGGGAGCGTGTACACGTACGATCATGGGGCAGAACGGCCACTGAAGGTAGAAGAGGGTCAGAAGTCTGAACTTGAGGTTGAAGGTCCCGCAGTGGACAATGTTGGTGGAATCGGGCGATTCACCAGGAGTGGTAGACTGTTCTCACCACCCGTTACCCAAACTGATAGTGCTGATGCTGCGGCGAAAGCCAAAGGCAAGCAAGTCGTGAATGAGGGTGCCTCTACACCCCAGGCTGGTTCTGAGCCCACTTTCACGAAGGATGTGGACGAGCTTCTGAGAATCATAAAGAAAAGCGATTACAAGGTAGTCGATCAGTTGATTCAGACTCCGTCCAAGTTATCCATTCTCTCACTCCTGTTGTGTTCTGAGGCACACAGGGAGGCACTTCTGAAGGTTCTTAATGGTGCATATGTGCCTCAGGAGATCTCAGTGAACCAACTAGAAGGGATCGTCGCCAATGTGCATGCAAGCAACGGGTTGGGTTTTACCGATTCTGACTTGACACCAGCCGGACGCAATCATAACAAGGCTCTGCACATCTCGATGGAATGCAGAGACACCGTGTTATCGCATGTTCTGGTGGATACAGGCTCCTCTCTCAATGTGCTACCCAAGAGAGCCCTGTCGAGGTTAGAAGTAGAGGGTTTGGTCTTGAAACCTTCAGATCTTATTGTGAGAGCCTTCGATGGTTCTAAGAGATCGGTGTTTGGGGAGGTAGAATTGCCAATTCTGATTGGATCACAAACCTTCAACACTGTCTTCTATGTGATGGATATCAGTCCTTCCTACAGTTGCTTGCTGGGTCGTCCTTGGATCCATAATGCTCGGGCAGTCTCTTCCACTTTACATCAGAAGACTAAATTCCCAGTCAATGGAAGGATTATCACCGTCTATGGTGAGGAGGATATTCTGGTCAGTAACCTGTCTACATTCAAGTATGTAGAAGTAGAAGGTGAATTTCATGAGACCCTGTGTCAGGCTTTTGAGTCAGTTCAAATCAAGGATGCAGCTCCGGTGGAAGAGGTTAAAGCGGGTGCCTCTATCTCATCCTTTAAGCAGGCACAGGCCGTGGTGGATTCAGGTGCTGCTCCCGGTTGGGGGCGTCTGTTGGAGTTACCAATGAAAGAAGATAAGTTCGGGATTGGATATCAGCCAGTTCTGACTTCTACAACTTCAACACTTCAGACTCATCAGGGGCCGATTACTTTCTCCAACGCTGGCATCTTTCAGTATGGCCAGATATCAGCAATCAATGAAGAGGGTGGGGATAGTGATTGTGACATCGACAACTGGGTGCGTCCGAGGATCCCGGGTGAAGTCATCAACAATTGGTCTTCTGAGGAGATTGTCCAAGTCACTTTTCTGAAGGAGTAATTTTCTTTGTTTATTCATGCATGTCCAAGTCTTACGTTCCGCCCAGGGCGTAATGACTCATTGAAGGGCTCATCTATGTGACACTTGCATTTTTAATCATAAATAAAGGACGTCTTTTTGCATTCAAATATTTCGTTCCATGTCTTTCTATTTTTGCAGTTTTTTTTTCAAAAATAAAAAAACGGCAATGTTTTGTTTAGTTTCCACTTTTTTTTCACACTCATAAGCACATACCATCAATCATGTAGATGCACATCACCGGATCCTATTGATAACGGTTCTGCTATGGCTCGCTTCGACTTTGAAAATCCAATCTTTCAAGCCGAAGAAGAGGGTGATGAAGACTGTGAACTCCCTGAAGAACTTACCAGGTTATTAAAACAGGAGGAAAGGGTCATTCAACCGTATCAAGAGTCTGTTGAAGTGATTAATCTCGGCACCGAGGACGCCAAGAGAGAAATCAAGATAGGGGTTGCTTTGGAAGATAATGTGAAGAAAAGGCTGATTGAACTGCTGCAAGAATATGTTGACATCTTCGCTTGGTCTTATCAGGACATGCCAGGGCTTGACACAGATATTGTGGTACACCGTTTGCCTCTCAAAGAAGGTTGTCCTCCGGTCAAGCAGAAGCTCAGAAGAACAAGACCAGAGATGGCTGTCAAGATAAAGGAAGAAGTGCAAAAACAGTTGGATGCAGGGTTTCTAGCAGTCACCAATTATCCGCCATGGGTTGCAAACATCGTCCCAGTACCTAAGAAGGATAGAAAGGTACGGATGTGTGTCGACTACCGGGATCTGAACAGAGCTAGCCCTAAAGATGATTTCCCATTACCTCACATCGACGTTTTGGTGGATAACACAGCTCAGTTCTCGGTATTATCCTTCATGGATGGCTTTTCTGGCTATAATCAAATTAAGATGGCACCAGAAGACATGGAGAAGACAACATTCATAACCCCATGGGGAACCTTATGCTACAAGGTGATGCCGTTTGGTCTGAAAAATGCCGGAGCAACATATCAACGAGCTATGGTGACTCTGTTCCATGATATGATTCATCATGAAATCGAGGTTTATGTGGACGATATGATTGCCAAATCTCAGACAGAAGAAGAACATTTGGTGAATCTGCAGAAATTGTTTGAACGGTTAAGGAAATTCAAACTGAGACTTAATCCGAACAAGTGCACTTTCGGGGTGAGATCGGGAAAATTGTTGGGTTTTATTGTTAGCGGAAAAGGGATTAAGGTGGATCCTGACAAAGTGAAAGCAATACAGGAAATGCCTGAGCCAAGAACAGAGAAGCAAGTCCGTAGTTTCTTAGGGAGGTTGAACTACATTGCAAGGTTCATCTCTCACTTAACAACCACGTGTGAGCCAATTTTCAAATTGCTGAGGAAAGATCAGGCTATCAGGTGGAATGAAGATTGTCAAAGGGCTTTCGAGAAGATAAAAGAGTATTTGCAGAATCCTCCTATCCTTATGCCTCCAGTGCCAGGGAGACCGATGATTATGTACTTGACAGTACTTGACAATTCTATGGGTTGTGTTCTCGGTCAACACGACGAGACAGGTAGGAAAGAACATGCCATCTACTACTTGAGTAAGAAGTTCACAGATTGCGAGTCGAGATACTCAATGCTTGAGAAGACATGTTGTCCACTTGCATGGGCTGCTAAGCGATTGAGACAATACATGCTGTCTCACACAATCCTACTGATCTCCAAGATGGATCCAGTCAAATACATATTCGAGAAGCCAACTCTCACCGGAAGGGTGGCTCGTTGGCAAATGGTACTGACAGAGTACGATATCCAGTATACATCCCAGAAAGCCATCAAAGGGAGTATTCTGTCAGACTATCTTGCTCAGCAGCCGATTGATGATTATGAGCCGATGAAGTTTGATTTTCCAGATGAAGACATCATGTTCCTCAAGATGAAAGACTGTGAAGAGCCAGTTGTTGAGGAGGGACCTGATCCAAACGAAAAGTGGACTTTGTTGTTTGATGGGGCTGTCAATGCTAGAGGAAGTGGAATTGGCGCTGTCATTACTACTCCGAAAGGTGCCCACATGCCTTTCACCGCTCGTTTGACTTTTGAGTGCACAAATAATGAAGCTGAGTACGAGGCCTGTATCTTGGGTATTGAGCAAGCCATTGATCTAAGAATCAAGACTCTGGACATCTTCGGAGATTCAGCTCTGGTGATCAATCAAGTGAATGGTGATTGGAATACTCTCCAGCCCAATCTGGTCCCTTACAGAGATTACACGAGAAGGCTGTTGACTTTCTTCACAATAGTAAAATTGTATCATATACCTCGTGATGAGAACCAGATGGCAGACGCACTTGCTACTCTATCCTCCATGATCAAGGTAATTCGTTGGAACCACGCTCCCAGGATCGATGTGATGCGCCTTCACAGGGCCGCGTATGTGTTTGCTGCTGAACTGGTAGTCGATGACAAGCCCTGGTATCACGATATCAAGTGCTTTCTGAAGAATCAAGAGTACCCTGCAGGGGCATCCAACAATGACAGAAAGACTCTGAGAAGATTGGCAGGCAGTTTCTTCTTGAACAAAGATGATGTGCTGTATAAGAGGAACTTCGACATGGCTTTGCTCAGATGCGTGGACAGACACGAGGAGGACATGTTAATGCAGGAAGTTCATGAAGGTTCCTTCGGTACTCATGCCGGCGGACATGCAATGGCTAAGAAATTGTTGAGAGCGGGTTATTATTGGATGACCATGGAATCAGATTGTTTCAAGTATGCTCGGAAGTGTCATAAATGCCAGATTTATGCCGATAAGGTACATGTACCGCCGAATCCTCTGAATGTGATGTATTCGCCGTGGCCGTTTGCTATGTGGGGTATTGACATGATTGGAAAGATTGAGCCGACTGCTTCCAATGGGCATCGCTTCATCCTTGTTGCCATCGACTATTTCACCAAGTGGGTCGAAGCAGCGTCGTTCGCGAATGTTACCAGACATGTGGTTGCCCGTTTCATCAAGAAAGAAATCATTTGTCGCTATAGGATTCCCGAAAGAATCATTACTGATAATGGTTCTAATCTCAACAACAAAATGATGAAGGAGTTGTGTCAGAACTTCAACATTCAGCATCACAATTCTTCCCCTTACCGCCCTAAGATGAACGGCGTTGTTGAGGCGACAAATAAGAACATAAAGAAGATTGTGTAGAAGATGGTCGTCACGTACAGAGATTGGCATGAGATGCTACCCTTTGCCTTGCATGGGTACCGCACTTCAGTACGTACATCGATCGGGGCAACCCCTTACTCCCTGGTGTATGGTATGGAAGCAGTCCTACCTGTTGAAGTGGAGATTCCTTCTCTAAGAGTCCTGTTGGATGTCAAGTTAGACGAAGCTGAATGGATTCAGACAAGGTTCAATGAGTTGAGTCTTATCGAAGAGAAGCGAATGGAAGCCATTTGTCATGGGCAGTTGTATCAGAGTCGGATGAAGAGAGCCTTTGATCAGAAAGTGCGTCCTCGTTGTTTCCAAGTCGGAGATTTAGTGTTGAAAAGGATCCTTCCTCCTTAGACAGATCACAGGGGCAAGTGGACTCCTAACTATGATGGACCGTATATTGTCACCAAGGTTTTTGATGGTGGGGCCTTAATGCTTGCAACGATGGATGGTGAAAACTTCACTTCCCCGATGAACTCAGACGCAGTTAAAAAATACTTCGCATAAAATAGACCCGCTGGACAGTAAAAAGAATAGTCCAGGCAAAAATGGGCATCCCGACGAACCAAGAAAATGAAAAGGTTCGGGCAAAAATTAGGGATTAAAAATGAAAAGATCGTACACCCGGTAAGTTGAAAACCTGAAAAGGCAACTTAGGCAAAAAATGGGTATCCCGGTGGATTGAAAACCCGAAAAGGGCGATCCAGGCAAAAGTTAGGGATTAAGCGAATGACTGCGTTCTGAGTTAGTTCTGAATCTCATCTCGTGTCAATGACTGGAAACTTTTGAAGGATAGGAAACAGTCCAATCACCTTTTCAGAAGGCTGATCATCTGGAGGATCTTGAAGACGGGCAAGTCATAGCAGAATTGGAACCCAATAGAAATCCATTTCACATTGCCATTAGATTAATTTCTGTTTTTATCTTTTGTGCGATTACCTCTTTCCAGGGATTGCTTCCTGATGTAAATGCCTATTCAGAGGCCATTCAATCAATAAAATCATGTTATTCAGTATATCTCTGTTTTCATTTTCATTTTACTGTTTTGTTTGCAAAAATGACGTCCGAATTTTTGATAAACATTGCATCATGACACATAAGGGCTTTACAGGTACATGCTTAATAAACATTTAAAATTGCTTTGAATTTTAAGTGGTTTGGATCGTCTATTCAGAACAGATACCCTCGGGGCATTTCCTTAAAATCCCCTGCAGATGATCGTGAATATCTTCCCCAGTGAAGTCACCAACAGACGAATTCGATGTCTTATCCCTGCAGAGCTGATCAGAGTGTTGGATTCTTCAATCCCCAGCAGGTTCTCACCACTGTACTTCCCCAAGCGTTTGTTTCAGGACATACACTCCCCAGTAGAGTTGACAGTGCCAGACTATATATCCCCAGCGGAGTTGACAGTGCCAGACTGTATCTTCCCAGCAGAAGCGGCTGCTCCTCAGAGTTCGATGCCAGATCGATAATCCCAATGCAAGATCCATGGTTCCTTTCCTTGAAGCAGAACCTCGGTACCATATCAGTGTTTGCTTCCCCTGCTGAGTCATCTCTCGCAGATCGTGGTTGTCAGAACCACTATCGCTTTCCCCAACAGCAGGTTTTCAGTGTCGTTCTCTCCCCAGTCTGAATCTCGGCATTTCGTCATTGCTAGAACACCGTGTGACGGGTCATTTCCCCACATAATTCTTTGCGCTGTGCATCTCCAGCAGCCTGGCCAGGGTCCAGAAGATGGTGATCATTTCCCCAGCAGATCTCCTGGCCTCATCTTGGCATTCTACCCAGCATTTCGCATCCCTGCATGTAGAATCATATTGCATTGCATCCTTCCAAATCGCGTAGCATTTCCATTTTCATGGAGCATTACGCCATTGAAAAATTCAAACATACGCATGTAAGCATAAAACATTCTCGGTATCCCAAGTGATAAGCTAGAAGTTGTTTCCAGTACTCAGATTGAAGATTGTTCATGACTTACCTTTGTTATCCCCAGCAAGTGTCATTGGCCCATGCGCCGCCTCTATTATCGTTCCCTATTTCTGCCGATGCTGACAGGCATGAAGTTTCCGGTATTCAGACCGAAGTGGCGTTCAGGCCAGTTTTCCGACCGACGTTCAGGTCGATGCAACTTGTGGCATTGAGGCCAGTTTTCCGATGCTCAGATCGAAGAAGTTTCCGACGTTCAGGTCGATGCAACTTGTGGCATTCAGGCCAATTTTCCGATGTTCAGGTAGAAGAAGTTTCCGACGTTCAGGTCGACGTAACTTGTGGCATTCAGGCCAATTTTCCGATGTTCAGATCGAAGAAGTTTCCGACGTTCAGGTCGACGCAACTTGTGGCATTCAGGCCAGCCTCTCGGTGTTCAGACCGATATTAATAATCTCATATCTCCCGATGTTCAGATCGAAGTCATTTCCAGTATTCAGACTGATGAGCGGCATTCAGGCCACGGTTATTTCTGTGTTACCATTTATTTTCGTATCCAAGTTAACATTCTTTTTCGGTATTCAGACTGACTCTCACCGTACCAGACGGATTCTTCCTTCAAGACCACCTCTTTGCCGATTCTGACAGGCATTGTTACTTTACTTCACTTCAGTGCAAATTTTTGGGCTTTTATTGTATTCAATCCCTTGATACCTCGAAAGCACGAAAGCCGCTGCTATCTTCTTTCCAGGTATCCAGTTGATTGAATAGGGGCAGCTGTAATACCCCAAAATTTACCCTTCATTTTTCCTGGAAGCATACGCTTTACACCTCATGCATGCATTCATTTTTAGGTCATTTAACATTAGATACATTGCATTTCATCATGTCAATCAGAATAAGATCCAAGAAGCTTTATTTAAAAAAAAAACAAAAAAAAAAACAAAAAAAAACGAAAAAAAAAACGAATAAATAAATAAATAAATAAAAATAATAAATAAATAAATAAATAAATAAATAAAAAATCTCAGACTTGGACCTCTCTCAAAAGCCCACTAAGCTACCAATATTAGGCTATAAATACTAGAGTTTTAGAGATATATTATGTTATTCCTATTACCCTGAGGAAAAAGATAGTGAGAGAAGAGCTAACAGAGTTCAGAGCAGCCTCCAAACCCTGAAGGGAACTCAACTGCACAGAATAACCTTTGCCTCACATAAACCCTAAAGATTGTTTTGTAAACCTCACGGGTGCAACTCAATTTCAATCAAGCTCTCCAATTAGGTTTGCCCTATATCCATCATCTTTATGCCTTTAATTTGAATGCTCTAAATGTATGAGGTATTATGGGTGAATTTGATACCCTTTTGATGCATGTCTTTTTTGTGAATTTTAATGGCATGATTCATGTGGTTACATTTTGATTTGGGGGCAACCCTTGATTACCCTATTTTTTTTTTTTAAATAAAGCTTCTTGGATCTTATTCTGATTGACATGATGAAATGCAATGTATCTAATGTTAAATGACCTAAAAATGAATGCATGCATGATGTGTAAAGCGTATGCTTCCAGGAAAAATGAAGGGTAAATTTTGGGGTATTACAATCATCTTAAGCAGTATTAGGTTTAGGTGTTGTGAATTGGTACAAGTCAAGAAGGACCAGTGCAGCATGCTGGTTTTGGCTTTGGTCAAAGGATCACTGCAGTAGGCTGGTTGGATGTTTGGTTGATTGTATTTGTTGTGTGTAGGATCTATAGGATAATGGTCTGATGTAGTAGGCCTTGCAAAGTGCAGGTTACAACAGATGGATGTGTATACCATGGTGAGTTCTTGACTGCCAGTTGATGTACCATGCCTAGTTTGTCATTTGTATTGTGTGGTGTTGGTTTCATATTGTAGTGACACCTTGTGTTTTGTCATGGCTTTTGAAGTAAGAGTAGGCACTTTGTGGACTTGCTTGAGCTTGCATTGCAGTGGATATTGATGACCATTATTGTTATGCTTTGTAGCAGGTCTAGATTGGTTTCAAAGTTGTAGACTCAATTGACTGTGGTGCTTTTGTTATTGGTATGGCATGCTTCAAGTTTGCAGATAGGTCCATATGCATGATGGTTGCAGCTGGTATGTTGAACTGTTTGATCCAGTTTCATTGTTCAGTATCAAATTGGATGGTTTGTGGCAAGGTTGGCTGGCAGGTTCATATGGCATTGGTTCAGTTTGTGGACATGTCTTGATTTTGAGGTGCATTATGTAGCCATACTAACTTTGAACTTATGCATTGTTTTGGCATGGTTGCACAGGTTCAATACTGGTTTAGGTTTGCACTCCAGCTTGGTTCATTGCTCAATTCCTTGGTGGCAGCTTGGTGAATTTGGTCATGGCTTTTATGGTTGAACAATGTAATGACAACAAGGTTGGATTTTAAAGAAACATGTACCATTGGTTATTCAAGGATCAAAATGGAACATGGAAGTTTATGGTAAGAATATGGATTATGTTGGCATTTGCTGTTGTTTATCTTGTAGGTCATGGTTGGATGGACAAGCAAGCATGGTTAGGTAAAGGCTCAAACAAAAGCATGGTGAGCATGATATTACCAATGGGCCAAATTACTTGAAAATGAAGAAACTAAGCAAATCATATCAAATCAAGACCTTTGGATGATGTGTCAAAGCCAAGTGGGTTAGATTAGGTTTGTGAGGGTTAAAAATGGGAAGGTTGACTTTGGTCAAAGTTGACCAAAAAGTCAATTGTTGACCAAAGTCATCTGTCAATCAAAATTCATTTTTCTTTGTATTTTTCTTGTAAAAGGACATTGAATTGATGGTTGTGGGTGATTTTAGGGTTTAGGGAGTTTGGGTTGACTTTGGTCAAAGTTGACCAAAAAGTCAATTGTTGACCAAAGTCAACAAATGGTCAAAATTGTCAAGACTTGTAGTTTTTCATGTAAAATCAAATGTGATGGTTTAGAATGGTGTGAAATGGATTGACAAATGGTTTGAAATTGATTTTATTCCATGTACATGAATGCTTGACTTTGAAAAGAACATGACTTAACTGGCTATAAATCGAGGGCATAAGATTAGGGTTTGAATGAAACATCCATGAATTAATGGGCATGACTTGAAAATAGATTGTGACACAAGAGGCTTGGTTGTTTGGATGACCAGGGCCATAGATACACCAACAATCAACTGGACAATAATAGGTCATTGAGGCCAAACCAATACTAGACCAAGTACATTGATAATAGGTGAAAATTGGGTGTCATTTAGGGTTAAGGATGCCACTAGATGAAGAGTCAAGCCACCAAGTCCATCAGATCCATTATCTTCTTGATTAGGGTTTTCCTGAGGCCTACCCCCAAGAAAATATTTTGAATCAAGCCCTATGCTTCAACCATCAGTCTTCCAATGTGTGAGCCTGCATTAGGCTTTTGAAGGCCAAGACAAGGCCTAGGGAAGCTCCATGAGACCCCATCATCATATCTTGAGGAATTGGGGTTTTGAAGACCCTAGAGAATTGATTGGACAAATCCTTGTTGAATCTAAGCCTCTACCATCACAATTAGGGTTTCACATCCCCTAAGCTTGATGGGACAACCAGAGCATGCTTTTGAGACCTGATATCCACACAAACCCTGGCTTCACAAGCACAAGGTTTTGAATCCATGGTGATGCATATGAATGAATTATGAATGTATGCAAGTGATCCCCAGACCAAGTGGTTGGATGAATAATTAGAAAAAGGGGAGGGAAAATTTTAGGGTACAACAAAAAGCACAACGAAGATCAGGCTTGAACCACCATGGTAGTGGCCCAGGAACTTACAGAGGGTTTCTTGGATTAATCGGATTTTTGAGTACCAATGATGGGTATAATTATGCATATGTCATAGGAATAGGGTCAAAGGAGACTTTCTTCCTCTCAAAATCTTGCTAATGATTATTGTTATTCTTGTAGTTGGTTCTTTGTTGCGGTTGTTGTAGATGTTGTTCTTGCTGAATTGGAACTAATTGATTATTAAAATTGTTGGCAAAAACTGGAATTACTGAAGAAACTTGGTGCTAATGTTGACGAAATTGAGAAATTTTCCTGACATGAGGCCTCATTTTCCTCCTCACTGATACTGAATTAGTTTCTCCTTCCTTCCTCTTAGAGAAACTACCACCGTTCTTCTTGCTAGCTGACGCATCTTCTTTAGTCAAACGTCCTTCACAGACTCCTTCTTCTAGCCTCACCCCCATGTTTACCATTCAGTAAAATCATTGGGGGCACTTGCAATCATGTGTTCGTAGTAAAACGAACTCAACGTATTCAAGAAACTCTTAGTCATCCCCTTCTCTTCAAGAGGTGGACTTATCTGAGCAGCTAATTCTCTCCATCTATGGGCATATTCTTTGAACGTCTCTTTATCCTTCTGATACATAGAACTCAACTGATCTCTATCAGGCGCCATATCCACATTATACTTGTACTGCTTGACAAAGGCCTTACCTAAGTTATTGGAAGAGAAGGTTCTTTGCAGAAAGCTTTTGTCTGCCAGATGGTTGTTTTATGGGATGATATCATGATTCCCCGACACTTGTCTCGAACACTATGGTTGCTGACGTGCGACCAAACTTTTTGATTGACCAGCTTGAAAACATGGAGAGGACTTGCTCCTATGTGGCTCATCTTGCCCCAGTTTGTTGGGTATTTGGGGATGTTTACCTCGAAAGGATTTCAAAAGCAATTGTACCATAATTTGGAGATGGCTTGCCCCAAAATTTAAAGTCATGGAAATATTTTTCCTTGATTAACCGACTCACGGAGTGGTTTACTTTTCAATACTTTTGAGGTAGCTTGCCCCAGTATGAGCGTTGAAGCGACTTAACTCATCCTGACTGAACATTGAAGGGGTTTGCCCCTGGCCAACCTAACCTCTAGGTGATCTTCCCCAGTTAATAGAATTCTGAGATGATTTACTCTGGATAAAATGATTCTTGAAATGACTTGCCCCTGATTAACAGATGTTTGGAGATTGTTTAAGACTGGCCAATTCTTGGAGTAATCTTCCTATGATCAACTGATGTTTAGGTGGCATGCCCCATATTCATAGGTTCGGAGGTAGTCTTGATTCTGATAAATGGTCAAGCTTCTCTGATTGCTCTTTGTTGAAATTTCCTTGACATCAAGTACTGACTTGCAGTTAAATTTTTTTATTCAGAAATGGTAATTTTAATGCGATACTCATGCAGGTTTTGAAAAGAATTATTATTGAAATGATGTGATAGTCTGTGGCGAATGAACCATTTTAATCCAAACGCAGTGATGATTTAACAATGCGAAGGACACAACAAGAAGATTGTACCAAAGTAAAAGATTAGAAAAATTTTAGGAGTCAGTTTGCGCAACCTTCTTGTAGTATGCTTTCAGAATAAACCCTGCTTCAATTAGGTCTTTTAAGGGTTATAACATGGCTTGGTTCATGGTTATCGAAACAAAGGATATGAGGCTCAAAATTGTCTATGTACCCACCCTTCTTCTTGATAAACTCCAGTCCTACGCTCAGTTAATTCACCATACACATTCAACTTTTAAGAGAGTTTGCAGGTGTAAGATCTCTTGAAATGACAGACACTTTATTTTGCTCTTCATGGATATTGGTGACCCTTTGATTCTTGATATGGTGGTCACTAAATCTTGTTTTTATTTTGTTGAGGGTTTTCGTGACCTTCTTTGATTTTTTTTTTAATCCCTAACTTTTGCATGGACCGCTTTTTGAAGATTTAGCCCATCGGGATTGCCCCGGTTTTTGCCTAAGTCTCTTTTTGGGGTATCGACTTAGCAGGCTTTTTTATTGATTCCCTTTTTTAGAATGTGAATGCCAAGTCATTGGTCATTGAAGAACAACCGTCATAACTTTTTGATTTTTCAAGGTTCCTTCGACACTTTAGGATGTGTGCGAAGAATGACATGTAGTTGATCCACACACTGGATATTTCATCTTGTAATTTGAATGCATACTCAGATTAACTGAACACTACCCTGCCCCGGGTTAAACATAAGGGTTTGTATATCCGAAAGAAACACCTACTTCTAGGCTCGAGGCATTTGACTAGGGATTAACTCCTTATCTCTCCAGTGTTTGGGAATTTGAAACAATGCATGTACATCATCAACAGGATTTTATCCGAAAGCATATAGTCAGCAATTATGGATATCTTATTTTCATCATCCTCCCTCAAATATTTGCTAAAACAAAAGTTATGATAAAGAAAAGTGAATGGGAGAAACACTGATGTATTTTCTTGTTTTTGATATAAGAGAAGAAAAATGAGCGAATGCGAGATAATTAATTCAAAACATGCATCATTACTTCATCAATATTACCATTAAATACAACATTTTTTAAACACAAGCAGCTTTTACCAACAAAGAAACTACAAATGCAAAAATAGAAACAAGTCAGTCCAACGATTGCCAGTGTTGAGGATGTCTTCCTGTCTGAACTACTGGCATTAGGAGATACTCTATGAAATCTTTGAACTCATTCTGACGAGAGGTTAACGTGCACCAACAGGCTTCCTTCTGAAAAGGATATGCACCTTTTATCGATCAATTGTTGCACTTTAGCCTTGAAAGCATTGCAGTCTTCAGTTGAATGCCCTATTGTTCCAGCATGATATCCACATTGCACATCAGGATCATATCCAGGTGGGTATGGTTCTGACAATGGCCTGAGAGACTTGGGCTCCACCAGCGAGCTTTGAATCAGATATGGCAGAATTTGACTGTATGACATAGGAATTGGATTGAGAGGAGAATTCCTTCTTTCCAGATTGTTTCAAGGCCTATGCTGGTTCAGATGCTGATTCTGATATCCTTGACCACGAGATATTTGATTTGTATGAGGAACAGTCCATGGTTGCTTGAATGGTGCTCTAGGCCTTGCCGGTTGCCTATAAGGATAACATGGTGTTGGAAATGGTGATTGTTGAGAAGGTGAAGAACCATAAGGTATGACTGGTGCATCGTGAGAATATCCAACATCTGCCATGACTGTATTTATTTCATCATCTTCTTCCTTTTGGGAATCGCTGAGGGATTCTGTCTCGCTAGCTTGGTTGCTCGAGGCGCCTTGGATTCTTCCACCTTTTAGGGCACTCTCGATGCATTCTCCAATTATCACCAAGTTAGCGAAGTCTGATGCTGCACTGCTAATCATCCTTTCAAAGTATGGACTTTGCAGGGTGTCCCTGAATAATTCCATCAATTCTTTGTCTAAGAGTGGTGGCTCAATGCAAGCCGCTAACTCTCTCCATCTTTGGGCATACCCTCTAAAGGATTCATTGCTCTCTTTAGATAAGGCTCTCAGCTGCATGCGATCAGGAGCTATGTCCAAATTATATTTGTAGTGCTTCAAGAATCTGTTAGCTAGGTCCAACCATGATTGAATGTGACTTCTTTCTAACTTCATGTACAACCTCAACGATGCCCCGGTCAAATTGTCCTGAAAACAGTGAATCATTAGCTTATCATCGTGGGCATGAGAGGTCATTTTTCGACAAAACATCACCAAATGGTGCTTTGGACAGCCATCCCCTTTGTACTTCTCAATTTCCGGTACTTTGAATTTTAGGGGTATAACCAGGTCAGGTACCAAACACATGCCTAAGGCATTCAGTTCAACTGTATCTTGCCTTTCTATGGCCTTGAGTCTTTTCTCTAGCACGCAACATCTTTTAGCAATCTCATCATCTTGTGATTGTTCAACATTAACCACTAGGCTTGTTCCATGGGAATCTGGCACGGAGAATGCAAAACTGTGATACTCAACAGCATCATGACGTGACGAATTTTGAACAACATGACGTTCTTGTACAGTAGAGTTATCAACTGGGGTTTGCACAAGCTTAGGTTGGGTAAGACCATTTACTGTAGCTAGCATAACATTCTCAACAACTGCAGTCTGCTGAATGTTGTCTTCCTTCTTTGCTAAAACTAATAATAGCTTCCACAAGTTGGTCTAGCTGATTTTTCATCGAGTCCACATCTCCTCTCAATGCAATATGACTTTGCTCCAACGGATCCATGATCTTTCAAGAGCTACTTCAAGTATGATATTAGTTCGGGAAATCAACTGTAGGTTATGGACGAAGGATGGATGAGTTTTTTTTGTATTTTTTTTGTGTGAAAAATGATATGAAATGTATGATGATGTAACCCCAGGGTAGGCTCTACAGTTGGTAGGTTCCTAGAGTCACAGATATTTCTGGAGAACATCACTGCCGTGACGAAGACTCGTCGGACAATAATATCCTTAAGAAGATCTCGTCTAGGTGAGGTCTTCGTATTATCCCAACAAGGAAGGCTCCATGGGGATTCTACTACACAACTCTCGAGTCCAAGGTTCTAACAAGGTTCTCAGAGTCATATATCGATGTTGGAAATATTACTGTAAGATAGTAATACGTTAAAGGGATCTCATCTGATTGGGGCTTTTGTACTAACCCAACAAGTCTGAAACTTTGTAGGTTAATACTACATAGCCGCCGGATATAGTGGGTTAAAAGGTCCCTAGAGTCATTGATCCAACTTGAGAATACTATCGTCGTGACGAAAACTCGTCGGGCAATAATATTTCAAGAGAATCTCCTCTAGGCGGGGTCTTCGTATCTTCCCAACAAGGAAGACTCCTCGTGGGCGCCCACTACGCAACCACCAACTTAATCTTACGGTTTTTCTCAGACTCGGGTGGAGAGCATATCTCACAAAGTATCACCAACCAGAGAACCCCAAATAAGACATAGTCAATAAATCGCAATATAATAATTATGACAGAATAATAATAGAAGAATAAAAATAACAGACAAACAAACAAGATTAACACACAATACAGAAAATGAACTAAATTAGGCTTCACTCTCTTTCGCTTAGAGATATTCCCCAGCATAGTCGCCATCTGTCGCATCTCGAAAAATACGATTCCTCGCGATGGTCGCGGAAAAATTTCGTTCGAACTGAGTCGTCACCGAACTTTATTTATCCCAATGAAGGGATAGGAAAATATCGATAAAACCTTTAGGAAATGGAATAATGGTCGTCACAACCATATTCGGGTTCGGAAGTGGATTACGTAAGGGGAAGGTATTAGCACCCCTTACGTCCGTTATACTCAACAGGAACCTTTTAGTTCTAATTTGCATTTCAAGTGTTAATTTATGTTTGTTTGTTATCTTTGGGTTATATAAAATATTAGAAATTGAAATGGATGAGAACCTTAGAAAGGGAAATGGGAGGTTTTTTTATTAGTGTGCTCACGAAGATACAGCAATCTCCTGCCTACGTATCCTTATGGTGCAATAAGGAAGAGCATTCGTAGTTCGGGGAAATATGGTTGGTTGGTATCTTTTAGTGACCAACTGTTTTAGATCGCGTTCTAAAGGCTAAACGCTGGCTTGTCTACTCTCGGCGGAGGCTTAAGCACTAGTTTGTTATGCACGTTAGAAAGGATTAACAGTGTTCTTTCTAAAAGAGTTTTGGTCACGCGATGGGTGACGAGTTGATTTGATGTGTTTGATGTTTTGTTTAGTTGGGTTTGATCGCACGAGAGCGAGGAAGGGATATGTCTGATGTGTTAAGGTATTTTGGTTGGATGATGATTACTCGGATAGTCGAGTAAGACAACTCGTATCCTAATAATCGGGAAATGGAATAGAAAACTCTAGAACAAATTCTTTTTCATCCTTAATTATAAAAGGATTTAGTAATAATTAAGGTATCTTGAATGGATGATGATTAATCAGATAGTCGAGTAAGACAACTCGTATCCTAATAATCGAGAAAGGGAAAAGAATACTCTAGACTGCTTTCTGTTTCATCTGAATATTTATGAAGATGAGGTTGTATATGGTTGACGTATTTTATAATGAACGACAAGTGCTTGAATGGATGAGTAAGACAACTTATATCCAAGCATTTGAGAAGAGAAGTTGAAAGCTCAAAACCATCTCCTTTTTCGTATAGTTTGTTAAGAAAATGATTTGATTAAGTTGTATGTTTTGCGGAAGAAATGACAATTGGTCGACTGACCGAGTAAGGGAATTCGTATTCAAACAATTAGGGAGAGAAGATGAAAACTCAAAGTCATCTCCCTTTTCATTTCATTATTATTAAAATAATTTGATTTAATCTGGGTTTAGAAATTTGTAAAGAAATGACGAGTGTTTAACTGACCGAGTAAGAAAACTCGTATTCAAACAATCGATGGAAGGAGTTAAAGGCTTAAAACCATCCCCCATTTCATTTTCATTCATTGTAAGAACGTTTGATTTAATTTATACTTAAGTGGATTAGAAATGACGATTATTCGACTAACCGAGTAAGAGAACTTGTATTCAAATAATCGAGGAGAGAAATTGAAGACTCAAAGTCATCTCCCTTTTCGTTTCTTATTATAAAATGATTTGATTTGAATTTATAAAAAAATGTTGTTGGACCAAAATAATTAGATTATTTTTAGGATAATAGGATATAGAATGAATCAATTGCTAACATTACTAAATTGTATAGCATGATAACTAAACATGTTTTATATTTGTTTTACAAATTGTGACAATCCCAACTGCACCTATACTCCACCATATATCAGCATATTAACAACAATAGAATGATACTTTTATAAATTAAGCTTATCAACTACAATAGATGCAGCATATTTTACTCTTCAAATTGGAAATCAATTAATAATGAAAATGATATTTATCATCAACTAGAGCACAAGAAATTGAAGGCTTAGAGATTAATAGTTATTACTTAGCACTTTACTTTGTGGATTCAATAGTTAAAACTTTGAGTCAAACTATATTAACTTCTAAAATTATCATCCCATTAAATCCAAAACATTCCAGCATTGTAATATCAACAAAACTCATTACTCCATAGATACATTTCATTAAAATAAAATTCAAGTAGTGTGGGATAAAATTCAACTTTGAAAAAAACTCATAATAATATGTCAAGAAAATTTCATTCAACTCTAAGTTTTCCAGAGTGTATGGATTTATGAACTTAGATGTTGAAGCATAAAAAAAATGTCAATAATTTTAAGACTTGTTTTTGTGATATTCAAATAGCAAAACAATTGTAATAATTTATTCACAAGATATGGAACTTGAATTGTAAATCTAATGTTAATCTGTCATAGGTTGTATATCCATAAAAATTATAACCACAATGCAGTAGCAGCACGAATCGTTATATATTAACATTGAAATCAATCTGGCACACCGCATAATAAGAAATCTTTCAGGCAACCCAACCCAAACAACTCGTACTAAAGAGCATAACATAAACATGATACAAAACAAATATCATTATAATAGAAGTTGATGTCTACCAAAGCACACCAGGATTAACAAACATTCTACCTGAACAAAACACGAAAAATGAATACGAAATCCCAGAGCACACACTAAGACAAGAAAAAACACCATATTGAATCAATCTTTTAAAAAAAGAATCACAAACCATAATCAAACTATATACATTAATGCAACCGATTCACCCTCTTACCAATAAAATATAGTTTATATATGTTCCTTTTTGTTGTGCTTATTGTATGGCTTATGAGGACGTGAAACAGCTAGCTGTAATCTAATGATCTGAATATTGTGTTACGTATAATTAATATTATTGTCTCCTTTATTTTACTACTGTATGGAAGAAGGTATTGGTGCAGGCCTTTTTTAGCTAATGATTAAATTGAAAGAACTAAATGGGAAGTAACAAATATAGAGAAGATTCATAAGAAGTTATATAAAGGAGATTGTTAATTATAGTTCATGCCATACTCGTTCACACTTGCAGAATTTCCAATAAAACATTCATAAAATCTGGATTTTAAAATTTGGACAAGCTTGAAATACACAACAAATTTTGAAAAAATAACAAAGCAAATGTTAGATCAATAGCGGTAGTAACTACCCAACGCAGAACCGAAAAAATTACAAAATCCAATTTGAAATATTTCAGAAATTAAAACTTCAGCACATAGTTTATAATATATAATCTATTCGAAATCTAACTTAATCAACACAATCAGTATGAACATGGTTGATAAAGGAAATGTACCCATCGATGCACAAGTGAAATCACAATGAGGTGATTAGGCTGAATGGTCGTGTTGCCGCTTCAATGTTGTTATTGTCGGAGGAACTCGGCGCCGAGATGTTTGATGACCAAATTCTGCTTAAACCCGACCTCACTACAAGTGAGTCACTTACCAACAGATGAGTTGTGTGGGTTATGGCATGTGGGGCGGCGAGGTTGTTGATGACGATTTTTGGGGTTGTGACGATAATGTGTGGTGGTCGGTGACTAGTGGTGGTTTGGTCGGTTTGGAGAGGTGAACAGTGTGATGTTGGAAGAAGGAAGATTGTTGTGATAGGCGGATTCGCCGGCGGAGGAGTTATGTTTTCCGGTGGATTTGAGGTCGGTTCGTCGGCGGTGTGATGGTTGTGGTTAAATTGTGGTGGTGGATCCGCGGCGGAGGTGTTCTAAGGTTAACGGCGGATGGAGGCGGATCTTGGATGGAGTATACGTGGAAGCGACTGTGTGGACATCGTCAGAATGGTTGTAGGGGTGCAGTGGTGTTTTTTTGGAAGAAGGAGAGGGAGAAAGTATTGTATAGTGAGGTGAGTGTGTGAGCTTGAGAGAGAGGGAAGTGTGGTCACTTACAGTTTTTATTATACTTTTTTTGTCCTTTTTTGGCTCAGAGAGAGACGTTGGAGTGTGAGAGAGTTTTTCTTTTCCTCCTCTCTGACCGTTGGTGTGTCCAAAAGAAGAAGAGATATTTTCTATTTTCTTTATTAATTATGCAATTAATTTAAATGCTATTTTTTGATTGGATGATAGAAATGGACATGGATAGCAAACATTGGCCGTTGATTAATTTAAATCGATGGCTTGGATTGAATCAAAGAAATACACCCAGAAACACACACTATTTAAATAAATCAAAATGCATATAATGCCTTTTTTAGATGATTTAATCGATTTAAAACAATTTTAATCAATTGAATCAAATAAAATTCACAACTTTTAAAATAATCATGATAAAATTAAAAGGATAACATGGAAAATTCTGTTTATTTAATCCAAATATTTTGGCGAAAGAATAAAATTAAAACGACTAAAAATGAATAAAAGTCGGGCGAAAATTTGCTCGAAAAATTAAATCGGATACATTAAAATGATCAGTGCGAAATATACTTATTGAAAAAATACAGCGTTTCTTCAAATTCTAAAATAAGTTTGCATCGGTTAAAAGGCTCAGGCGGGTCAAAACGCAACTGAAACAGCTGCTGAAAAATACAACGAGCATATCAGGTTAAGCTACATGAACCGTAGATTAATAATACTGGCATCTGCAATTTTAATTTTGAAACTTTTTATCCGCTGATTTTGTCCGTACTTGAGGAAAGATTCAACCGATTTGTCTGTATTTTCAATAAATTTATCCTGACTGATATTTCAGGTATTATTAATGATAAAATGCATGTTATGATGTACATATGATGTAAACTGAAAATTAAGTTGAATTTATGAAATTTTTAAAATACCCGGACAAAATTGGGGTATGACAAACCCCCTCTGAATCTCTCTGTCTCTTCATTGCATGGTCTTTAAGAATATCAATAAGTGCATCTTTGTCTTTCGACTCAAGCTGCAACTCCTCATGCTTTCAGCTTAAAGCATGGAACCTCTCTTTCCACACATCTCTCTCTTGCTTCATCTTGGAGAGTGCATCTTCCAACTCCTCTATATCTTGGTTAGGGAGAGTTGATGGCTCAACCACAACCACAAACATAGGTCTTTCATAAGCGTACAACATCTTGAGCTCCAGAGCTCTCTTCTTCACCCAAATAGTGTAAGCTTCCAAAGTTATACAGTTGCGTGGACCCAACTCGGATCTTCCTTTCCTATGCACATTATGCCAAGAATGTATCATCCTTTTCTTTAAAAGTTGGGGATATTTACCCTCTTGATAAAATAAGCTTTCTAACTGAGTGTTATTAGGTTTATCTCTCAAGGGGAACCTAAGTTGACGACGCGCCAAAGCAGGGTTTGTAGTTGATTCCTCCTTGTGTACCAATGAGAGGCACATTAGAGAACTCACCACAACTATCAATAATATCCAAGCTACCCAATCCAGAATCATTCCAAACAATATCATCATTAGTGAGAGACATAACTATCTGAGACCACCGTAGACATTTCTTGTTCTCCACGAAAGCAAGCGTCTGAGGCAAGTGCGAAATAAACCACTTGTAAAGAAGAGGAACACAACACACAATAGTCCCACCACCTTTAGAATTCCTTAAATGCAAAGATAAATATATATCACTCAACAGAGTCGGAACATGATTCCCAATCAAGAAGATTCTAATGACATTAACATCAAAAAAATCGTCAATGTTAGGGAACAAAGCTAAACCATAAATGAGCAGAACAAAAATAGCTTCAAAATCATCCATGTTATCGGCCTGAGCAAAAACAGTAGCTTTACCAATGGGGAGCTCAGAAGTCAACCCAAAAATACCTATTTTCTTCACCAAAAGGTACTTTGTCAGATAAGGGTATACCCAAGAGATGGGCATACTCCTCTAACGTTGGCACAAGCTGATAATCTGGAAAAGTGAAGCAGCGGTAAAGGGGATCATATAATTAAACCAAAACACTTAGAAGTCCTTCAACCACATCAGCAGATAATACGGACAAAAGCTTCCCATGACGTTGCTTGAAGTCCAAGGGATCTAATACAAAGGATGACAACTTCCTTAGCTCTTTCAAATCAGGACATCTGAAGTTGTACTTCTTAGTGTTCCTTCATCCACAATCCATGGTCTGAAAATATTTGCAAATGAGACCTTAGTTTCCTTGAAATTTTATTTTCTGTGATGAATGTTATGAGGCGCATGTATGCATGAATGCAACGATCACAAACAAGCTATCACACACAAGGCAATCATAAACAAAGGTCAATGGACGGATCAAGTCATCATCAAGATAAATCATCCATTTTGGTGGATTATGGTTTTCACATTATCAACACCCAAGTTCCATTGATATTTATGAGACTTGATCGGATCAACCGAGAATCAAAAGGTTTGTTGTGAGTAACGAGCATGGAGTCAGGTTAAGAACCATCCCAAAAGAGTGTACTAAGGATAAAAACATGTAGATCATGTTCTGAAAAGTTCTCAGAGTCTTGATCCCATCTATCAGATATTATAGGTTAGGATGACTGACTCATCAACCCATAATATTCTCAAGAGAAACTCGTCTGAGTGTAGTATCACGTAACAACTATTATCAAGTCTACACCTGAACAGTCTCCGCACTACGTCCTAAATAGGCCAAGTTGGGTTAAATGTTCTACAGTCCTCAGCTTCTCGGACCCCAAATCAGAGAAATTAATGCCTATCCATAAATAACTTATGTGACATCAGTAACTCCAAAGACGTCTCCATTGAGTAGATAGGTCTCAAGCCAACTTGTTAAGGACTACTTCATATAAGTTGAACATGATTATACCATCCTCCTATCTTTCACTCAAGTTCAAGTTAGAACTTATCTCACCATATAGAGATCACCAAGCACAACAGACAGACTGTATCACACAAACAATATATACAAACATCAAATATACAAATATATACACATAAAAAAGTAGGCTAAACCCACTGATGACTACTCCCCAGCAGAGTCGCCACTTAATTTTTGTAGTAGTAAATTCATGATCATCAAGCTATGGATAAGCTTAACATCAATAAAATCAGAGTTGCCACCACACTTTTATTGTTTCCAAAGGAAAATGGAAAAGTATGGACAAAACCCAAAGATAAGAAGTTTTCAAGTCAAAACTAATAAAATGCCAGAGATTACAAGTAAGGGGGTTAGTTACACAGAGGGAAGGTGTTAGCACCCCAAGTGTCCTAGGTACTCCTAGGGAGCCCTTTTTCATGTGTGCATATGTTTTTGGTATAAAAGATGTTTGATAAAATAAAGAGTGTGGGGATGATAAAAGAATTCATTGATTATATTTTTTGTGTTTGACAAGACCTTCGATCTTATGCCTATGTACCAACATAAAAATGAGGAATCAAAATCCCGTAGTTCATGGTAAAAATTTCAAAGAAGTTGGTAAATTGCTTTTAACAAAAGTTTAACAAGAAAAGGCACAAAAGGCCAAAAATTTGAATAGAGTTGTTATTACTTTTTGTCTTTTTAAAATTTAGTCAATATGGGTAAGTTCATTCACAAGTTTGATTTAAGAAAAGATTTGAAAATTCAGTGGCATAAGGCCAAATTTTCTAATCATTAAAACATGTCTAAGTTTGAAATCACAAGCAAAGAAAGTTTTTGAAAAGAGGGAGAGATTTTGAAATTAAAGAAGATGGGAGGAGATGAAGGGGATATCCTAAGCACAAATTAAAATTAAGAGTTGAAAATATCTGACCAGTGGGATGCAATCCAATAGACAAGAATGTCATATGGAAACCCATTTTTCTTTGGACTTTGATCAAGCAATAATTAATAAGCAATGAGCAATATCCAGAAGTCATGAAGATCAAGGCATCAAATAAATATATCCACATTGTCGCATTACGCGAAAAACCGGCGGGAAACAAGAACAACAGAGTCGCCACCGTGCGTTATTTATCCCAAAAGAGGGAAAGGAAACGCTCAGAGTAAACCTGGAAAAGACGTGGTCTCGCGACCAAAGAGAATGGGATCGGGAGTCGGTTATGCGAAGGGAAGGTATTAGCACCCCTACGCATCCGTCGTACTCGACGGGATCCACGCACAAAAGGAAGGAAAATGGTTGCTAAAACACTGCTCACACACACACACTGGCTGAAAGAGACACAAGAAAACAGACTGAAACTGACTCGGCAGAATATCACATCCTGGGCCTACTTAGTCTATCAAGCATAGACATCAGAGTCTAAGTAGTTCGGACTGGGGAAACGACACATGCTCGCTAGGATATCGCATCCTATGCATACGTATCTCCTTGGACGAAGGAGAATCAGAGCATTCGTAGCTCGGCTAACACGCACACAAACAAACACAGGCAAAGGCAAACGTGGAGCCTGAATGCCAATCACTGGACTTACATCAGCATCCGAACCAAAACACACACAAGAAGGCAAACGTGGAGCCCGAATGCCAATCACTGGACTTACATCAGCATCCGAACCGAACACACACAAAGAGTGTGGAGACACAAAGGTTAAAAAGAAAAGAAAAGGCGCCCGGAGAGATCAGCTCAATATCCTGCCTACGTACCTCATCTGGTATGAGGATCAGGGCGACGTAGTTCCCCTACGGAGGGACAACAGGCCTAGCCTAACCAGATAACAGAGGGAGAC
Organism: Lathyrus oleraceus; assembly: GCF_024323335.1. Lineage (NCBI taxonomy): Eukaryota > Viridiplantae > Streptophyta > Magnoliopsida > Fabales > Fabaceae > Lathyrus > Lathyrus oleraceus. Next base: position 232,107,186 of record NC_066583.1, read on the forward strand.
ACAACTAGGGAGACTACGACTCGAGCCTAGATGTTATCATGCAAATTCATCCCTAAGTCAAGGTTTCTAGCTAACTTGCACAGGAAGCAAGCCTATCATAAACATGACTTGCACAGGAAGCAAGCCAAACCAAACTTAACTTGCACAGGAAGCAAGCCAAACTAAACCTAACTTGCACAGGAAGCAAGCTAAAGCAAACACACAAGCACAAGTAGCACACACTATATGCAAGCAATGGGCTCAAACAAGGTTAGGTTTTAGTCGAGGGGTCATATCAACCTCAACAAACAAACCACTGTAACTGGGTAGTGTTAGCTCTTAACCCTAACATTGAGAGTTAGGGTGAAGCTGATGAAAGGTGAGTGAAGATGAGACTTCACATCTCTTATCCCTGGCCTGGGAGAGCTTAAGACAAGAATGTGTGGGTTCAGGAAGTGGGAACCCTTCTACACATTTGACACTGACTCAACTGTACAACTGTACAAGATCTTGGGTTAGTATCTGCAATGCATCAACACAGTGGTGTGAGCAAAGCAGACGACACACAGAATAGCAGGGGATGAATTGCACATCCCTTATATCTGCCAATGCCTCTTCACTTAGGAGGTCTTTGAATATGTACAAGGACAAAAGTAAACAGTCACAAACATTGCCTCTTAAGGAGGACTTCAGACAGGTACCTGGCCAAGTAACAGGCCAGGTCTTCCAGACTACATGGAGTAAGGAAATTATACCTCAATGCAAATTGCTATCAAGCAAAGCAAAGCAAAGTTCTCAAAGAACTATTAGCAACTAATGTACCTGAAATCAGTCAAACACAATTAGCATACCAGACACAAAGTTAAAACAAACAGCATAAGCCAACAGACAACACAGTCAAGCATATATGCAAAGCACAAGCTCATAACAAGTGAGCTAAGCAACCTACAAAACAAACAAGTTAGTTCATGATAAACAATCAAACTCATTCAACTTGTATCGATCTCTTTGAAGCATTTGTTGCTTAACCTGAAAAACCAAGCTTAAACATGAGCAACAAGACCACTAGGACAAGCCTAGGGTCAAAAGGAGATAAGAAATTCAAAACAGCAAGGGACAAGTGTCCAAAGTCAAGACAAATCAATCAAGAAGCAAACTCAAGTAGTTTCACATTCATATCATTTACCATTATCATTTCACAAGCAAATTAGGTCAAAGCATGGCAAACAGAACCTCAAAGAAGTCAACAGAATGACTCAACTCAAATCCAATCAAAAACATTTCAATAAATCTTCAAATAATTCATGATCAATCATCATCCATAACATGATAGGCATATCAAATTTCAGCTCATTTGGACCAAAGGAAGTAGGTCAATGAAAATCAGAAAGTCAAAGCAAGTTCAAGCATCCTCATACAAAGCATCAAAACATGCACCAACTTCAATTAATCATAAAACAGAGACAACATATGATAAATGATTGGGACTAAAACCATGACAAACTATAAGATGTCTACAATTCACATATCAAATTTCAAGTCCATCCAATTAAGCATTATAATTTCACAAATCATATGACATCATACGTCACAAAAGTCAACAATTTGGTCAAACAGGGGAGAAATTGCCAATCAATTAGGAAATGCATTCAAAAATTCCAGAAAAAATCACACATATTCTCAACATGCACAAGTATCTTCATGCAAAAATCCAGACCATTTTGAGTTCAATAAGCATAGTAATTAAAATCATGAAGTTGGACATGCATGGTGTGACACAAATTGTCACACCCCTATTCAAAAAATCATATCTCCACAACCAGCAATGATAAAATTACAAACTCTACACCAAAATCACCATGAACATGTCTAGTTTAAGCACAAAAAATTTGAGAAGCATTGGATAATGTATCATCATTTCACAAGCAATTTGGCAAAGCATACACAAAATGGACATACATGAACAAACCCTAGCATATTTAAAAATCCACACATGCAAAAAATCTGGAAAAATCATCATAAAAACTAGAGATCAAGAGAAGCAATCCACAAAAAATCCCATCAAAATTGGATTAAAATTGAAGAACTTATGATTTTTCTAAGTTGGCCATGCAAAATGAAATAAATATAAAAAAGAAATTGGATTAAATGAATTAATAAACCCGGCCGTGGCATTTTTGTAATTTAAGCGTTCATTAAGTGGAACGCTGCGTTCCAACAGACTGCGTGGCACGGCCTCAATGGTCACATGGGACAGAAACAGCAAATCCATGCAAGAAAACCATCAAACACGATCAAATACAATTTCTGGGCTCATATTTTTAGGGTTTATGTGTGTTCATCATCGTGATTTCCAGCGAGAACATTGTTCCACCAAAATCAAAAAAACAACATACCAATCAACTCAACTTGCAGTGTACATCACAAATCCAACCTTGATTTACACTAACTCAAACTATCAAGAGAGAAATAAGCAAAAACATATTTGACAACCAAACTTAGATTCAATGTTTCTTCCTTAATACTCAACCATTTCTTTCGATTCAAAGCTCAATACATTCATGGCAAAAAGATCTGCAAGAAGCATAGCACGATTTGGACAAAGAGGTGATTCGAATTTTACCTGATTTTGAAGACAGTGATGGAACAGCGGTCCTTTGGTCGTGTTTAGTGGAAACAACAACTTCTTGATGCTCCAGATGATGAATGAATGAGTATTGAAAGCCCAGTTACCTCAATTCCAGCTCAAAGATCCAAATGCCATGGAAATGGTTCAATGCAACAGTGGTAATTTCTTGCTCTACAGTCGTGAAACAGAGCTTGCAAAGGCCTCCAAAATGATGGTAAATGATGAAACAATCAACAGGGCACGAGCTCTTTTGGAGATTTTCAGAAAAAAGTTCAAGTAAGGAAATGAGAGCTTAGGAGAAAATGAAGTTTTTGATCTGGTTTGTGTGTTGTGGCTATGGTTTTCAGACTGAAAATGATCAATATATACTCTGTTTAACATTGCTTAAGTGTGGTTAGTGAAAATGGTAATTGGTTTTAGCTTAAATGAAGTGTTTTGCCAATTTGCTAAAAAAACCACTCAAAAATGCATGGGGTGCATGTTAATGCACGAAAATGGGCTTTAAACAACCTCCAAATGTGATTTCTGAACAATTGTAATTGGTATAATGCATTGGAAATGATTATTTTGAAAGTTCATTTTTCACCTCTCTCTTTTTTAATTCATGCACTTGGAAAAAGGCCATTTTGAATGGATGATTTTTGGTAAGTTGTGATGAAGGATTTGGATAGAGCATATCAAATATGACTTGTAGCAAAAAACCTCACTCAATTTGGCCAAATGGTTTGGAAGATATGCCACTTTGAAGTTCAAAAATTCTTGAGAATGATTTGATCATAACTTGCCAACCATAAATGATAAATGAGTGTTCTTGGACTTTTTGGAAACGTGAGAGCAAGATCTTCAACTTTCATGTTGGACAAAATTTCATTTGAATCTTGTATGATGATGTAAATTTGAGGAGAAAAACTTTCTATTTTTGGCAATTTCCAATTACAGGTCAACTTACTATTTTAGGAAACTTCTTGTCTGACTTTATTTTCTCCAATCTTGATCTTTGAAATGTCAAATGAGACTTGTATGGACATGAATGAAGCCTTTCAAACCATCTCCCACCTTCAAATCCATAAAATCAAGCACAGTTGACCACTATTGACCATAGTTGACTTTCTAGGGCTTCTGATGGACTGAACAATGACTGATGACTTCTGAGCAACCAATCCTTGACCAAACCACTTCAAAAGGACCCCTAGATCATGTGAACATGTTGGACCAACCCTAGGGCCTTGTCTCAATGGAAATTGCACTTGCTTGCTTGATTGACTGATCTCCTGACCAGTTTGACCTAATTTTGTCAGAGGACTTGCATCCTCTGTCTGGGCTGATACGGACGTTGTTGCTGTTGTTGTTGTTGTTTGCGGTTGTTGAACTCTTTGTTGTTTGTTGTTGACGGGTTGAGGTGCAGGAATGGTCACTGCAGCAACCGGGCGATACTGATCTCTATTCAATTTCCTCTGTACACATTCCCTCGGTGTTGTACAACATTGGTTTCACCTTCTCTACGGCGAGGTGCCCCAGAGAAAGGTTCTTCTGATTACGACAGAAGAAAAACCCACATCTTGAATTTTGCCGGCCTTGATCAGACTTTCAGTTCTTTCGCCACAGATGACGACATCAGAAAAACTACCGAATGGGCAGCTTCCCATCCGGTCCATAAACACAACCTTGAAGAGTGCCGATGAACATTTCTGTCAACTCCCTTTCCAGCATAGGGGGTTGAACTCTCGCAGCAAGCTCACGCCATCTCTGGGCATACTCTTTAAAGCTCTCGTTGTTTTTCTGGCACAGACTCTGCAGCTGAGTCCGGCTAGGTGCCATGTCCATGTTATGTTTGTACTGTCTGAGGAAAGCTTCTCCCAAATCCCTCCAACATCTGATCGAATCTCTTTTTAACTCCATATACCAGTCCAGAGACGCCCCAGATAGGCTATCTTGGAAAAAGTACATCCACATCTTCTCGTCGTCAGTATATGCCGAGATCTTTCGATAGTATGCCTGCACATGAGTGCGAGGGCAAGAAGTGCCGTTGTATTTGTCGAAAGTGGGTGCTTTGAATTTGTACGGGATTCTCAAGCATTCAACTAATCCCATATTGGTAACATCAAAACCAAGAGAGTTTTGACATTCCATAGCCCGGATTTTCTCAGCGAGGGCATCAACTTTACGATCTCTCTCATCAACCCTTCCCAGAACGTCTTCGTCTTCACTGAGCATAGTAAAGATATCCTCTTGTCTGTCCACCATCGGAGCCTGATTACGGGCCGGAGCACGGACTACTCTGGCATTGGCGGTCTCTGGAGCAATCGGTTGACCGTTGACTCGAATACCTCTTAACTCATCCCCTACAGCATAGTTGTTGATGGGAACAGCCGCAGTAGGGTCGTCATTGATCGGGCCTCCCTCTGGCAGAGCTTGGTTGGGCGGTGGAATTATAGCTTCTTGCCTCTGAACTAGAGCTCGGAGTTCTTCTTGTCCTTGCGCAACCCCTTGCATCATATGCATGAATTGGGCCATGTTAGCCCTCATCTCTGCTAACTCAGCTTGTACTTGATCCATGTTCCTTTGATGGTTTTTAGTCTCGTTGAGTAGCGATGCGTCTCTGATCAGTTATCCTGCCTAAACACAGGAACCAAAGTGAGAAGTCGGCACAAGAACACCTGTTATGCAAATGAGATGAGTATGATGTTAATGATGTGTATGATGCACATGATATGCTCATTTCTCAAGCATTCAAAGAGCTAGATTCATCCTCAAAAGATGGCAACCTGCAGAAACAGGAGAACACAAAATACAAGGAAAATGAGAACAACAGGAAACACCAACAACCTTATCTATAAATAAGAACAAAAAAGATCATACAACCAAGTCAACAAATATTCGAATAAACTGAGTACAACAACGAATCCCATCCAACAAGCCTGGAGGTGATTCTCAACATAGACATCAAAGAATACAAGCTAAGATAAACGGTCTTCCGGAATGAGGGTCTTCAGGTACTGGCACTGGTCTATCAACAGTGTGCATTCTGAACATTCTGTGAGAGGGGTGATCTTCTCCTTCAATTGTCTTCTAAGCTCCATAACTTCTCCTCCAAGGTATTCCTCTGATGTCCGCCTCAAATCCACCTCTTTCTTCAACTGGATGTCTTTGTCTCTGAGTTGCTTCTCCAAGTCTCTGATCTTTTTCTGGTAGCTGGCTTCAGCTCTCTGCAGCCTCAAACACTCCCGATGTTCTGCATCTAACATGGATTCCATCTCTTCGTAGGATCTCTTCTTGCTTCTCACTCTACTAGCATCCTCTCCTTGCACTTCCCTGAGTTGATGGGCCAAGTGCAACCTATCAGCTTTGGCTTTGTAGAGCTCCATCTGGGTATCTTGCTTCTTCTCTCTCAACCAGCGATTCTCCATCAGGGCTTGCTTGTAGTGCTCAGCGGGCACACTCTCAGCAAGGATCAAAGGTGGTTGCTCCTGCAACGGCTCCATTCTATCGTAGGGTAACAACAAAGTTTCCACCCTCTTCTTGACCCAATTAGTGTAATCAGGCATAGCAATGGCAAACTTCTTCCCTAAGACAGATCCATCCTTAACACCAATAGACTTCCAAGCTCTTCCTATCTGCTCCAATCTAGCCGGGTCACTCTGTTTCTCAAAATACACACTTTCAGCTACCTCAGCCTCAAGTGGTTTCCCTTCATTACAACCCTAACTGACGAAGAGAGAACTGGGTTATAATTTATGCAACCTTTGGTCCCCACGAGTGGCACATTCCGGAATTCTCCACAGCTCATAATAACATCCCGCACGTCCATCCGGTAAGATTGCCATCTGATGTCATAGGAGGTAAGCGACATGACCCTCTGAGTCCACTTATGAGTGCTCTGAGCATCCACAAAGGGTCCACTGGCTGGCAGAAGGGACATGAACCATCTGAGCAAGAGAGGTAGATAACATCTGATAGCTCCACCCCTACCATGCCTACTGTGAATAGCATAGTAAGTGTCAGCTAACAGAGTGGGAACTGGATTCCCTCCTCTGAAGATACAGACCGCAGCATAGTCCACAAAATTGGGCATGCTCGGGAATAGGACGATCCCATAGATCATAACAGCAAGCTGGGCATGAAAAGCTTCCCAATTCCCCTTCTCTGCTTCTCCTATGGCAACTCTCAGCAGAAACTTCAACGGCAGACCCATGACATCCCCACTGGGCTTCTAGTTATCACAAACTTCTTTGACACTCAACTGGAGAGCTCTGGCAACAACTCTGAAGTCAACTTCCTTCGGTACGTCCAAAAAAGGAACCTGATGCTGAATCGGGACACTCAACAGAATAGAATACTCCTCAAGAGTGGGTGTAACACCCTTCTAAAATACCCCACATATTTAATTAAAATAGCAATATATCAATCAGAGTAATTATGCAATTAAGGGTGTCACACAATCATTTCACACCATTCACCATAATATTTAGTCATGCTCATTATTTAATTCAAAACATAAAGCATTGCACAATACGCAGCGGATAGAAATCAAATCAATCATGCAAAACATGTAACACATTACATGTAAAATTATTCAACAAGGTAAAACATCCCGTCCCGATGTTACATCTATCAGAGCATGACCCACTAAAGAGACTACACTAGACTCCAAGGACTAGCTTCTACTCAATCACTGCTCGTTACCTGAAAACATAGTTGTAAGGGTGAGTTCCTCAATCGATATAATAAGCGTTATAAAATATCATGCAATGTTAAGTAAATTAACACATTTCATCACCCAAATCAGATTACACATTCAGCAACGGCAATATCAACTCAAACATCATACTCAATACCAATACAACTCATACAACACACAACACACGTATAATACTGGAATGCATCCATTCATATTATACGCCATACATACATTATGCAATGAGACTCCATGCATGCGGTACCGACTATTCGTGAACATATAGTTCAACCTCACCGATCAAATCCAGATACGGCTACCAAGCCCACTAGTCCCACTCATTTGAGACCTAGTGACTCACTCACTAATTCCTCACCATGGGAATTAGCTACCACCCCAAGGGCCATGCTATGCACGCTAATCACCTAGCATGCAAACATCAACAACAATCTACAATGATTTACTCACTAATTCCTCACCATGGGAATTAGCTACCACCATAAAGGCCACAATATGCATGCTAAATCACCTAGCAATGCAAAATCATCAACAATAATCCACAATGGACATATGCTCACACTCTAAGCCATAAAACAGTCCATTCACCAACACATGCATATATATACATTCACAACATTATGCATATTTTCACACATCATCAGCATATTTATCACATAATCATATCATGTCATGCCAATTAATCAATCACAGTATTAGCACACTCTACTAATACCTATACTACTCAAAACAACGGGAAATGATCCCTACTATATCACATACCGATATAGGCCAACCATCAAATATGTACACAACATTTAAATACCAATTTTCCCACTTTTCAACAGTGTTAACCGGTTAACGTCCTGGGTTAACGGTTAACGCAGGACAGAACACGTTTCCTGGCCAATTTTAACAGTGTTAACCGGTTAACGCCCTGGGTTAACCGGTTAACGCAGACAGAACAAAAATTTCACAAATCACAACAGTGTTAACCGGTTAACGCCCTGGGTTAACCGGTTAACGCAAGCAAAACAGCAATACTTCACAATTCCTAACAGTGTTAACCGGTTAACACCCTGGGTTAACCGGTTAACGCAAGACAGAAAGCTGTTCCTGCGCTAACACGAAGCAGAATGCAGAATTCTCCGCATTTTCCGCCGTTGGAGGACTTCCGGACCTCCGATTCCGATTCCGTAAAAAATATACGTTCGGGAAATCACAACTCACACAAATACAGATTCAATTACAGCTTTAACACAACTTATCCAACACAATTTTTCAGCATTCAACATCCCAATTAGGGTCAATTCAACGGTTTATCACTACCCATTACATGTTAACCCATAATGCCCATTAAACGACGATAAACCCCCTTACCTGAGTTAATCCGGCGAATCTTTAAGCTTCAAGCTTTTCTCTTCTCCAATCTTCTTCCTCTTGCTCTGTCTCTTTGCCCTTTTCCTCTTTTCAGCCGCTTCTCTGTTTTTCACGTGAAACCCTTTCTTTACCAAATGGGACTCTTTTTCTTATTTCCAACTTATATATATTTCCAATAATTATTATTCCCATAATAATAATAATAATCCAAAAATTCCAATTATTTAATTAAATTAATAAATATAATATTAATTAAATTAAATAATTATCTTATTTTTATCGGGGTGTTACAACTCTCCCCCACTAAAAGAGTTTTCGTCTCTCGAAAACATACCTCAAGCGAATAACTCCGGATAAGACTCCTTCATCCGACTCTCAAGTTCCCAAGTCACATTGCCACCTGCTGGTCCTCCCCAAGCTACCTTTACCAAAGCAATCTCTTTACCCCGCAACCGCTTCAACTCTCGATCCTCGATCCTCATAGGTGATGTTTCAACAGTCAGGTTATCTCTCACCTGTACATCATCTATTTGGACCACATGCGACGGATCATGAATGTATCTCCTCAACTGAGACACATGAAAAACCTCATGCAAATTCGCAAGCGACGGCGGTAAAGCGATACGATAGGCTACTTCCCCTATCCTCTCCAAAATCTGATAAGGACCAATAAATCGAGGTGTCAACTTCTTCGACTTCAAAGCTCGACCAACTCCAGTTATCGGAGTAACACGAAGAAACACATGATCTCCCTCTTGAAACTCAAGTGACTTCCTTCTCTTGTCGTGATAACTCTTCTGACGACTCTGAGCCATCCTCATCTTCTCCTGAATCATCTTAATCTTTTCCGTAGTCTGTTGAACAATCTCCGGTCCAACCACAACACTCTCACCGGACTCATACCAACACAAAGGCGTCCGACATCTCCTACCATACAAAGCTTCAAACGGTGCCATACCAATGCTCGAATGAAAACTATTGTTGTAGGTAAACTCAATCAAAGGTAAGTAACAATCCCAAGCACCTCCCTTTTCCAAAACACAAGCTCTCAAAAGATCCTCCAGTGACTGAATCGTCCTCTCAGTCTGACCATCAGTCTGCGGATGAAATGCATAACTCAATCTCAGCTTAGTTCCCAAAGCCCTCTGCAACCCTTCCCAGAACTTCGATGTAAATCTAGGATCTCTGTCCGAAACAATACTCGACGGAATACCATGCAAACTTACAATCTTCTCAATATACAACTCGGCTAATCTCTCTAACGGATAATCCATTCTGATCGGAATGAAATGAGCCGATTTCGTCAATCTATCGACAATCACCCAAATAGCTTCAAAATTCTTAATTGTCCTCGGTAAACCAGAAACAAAATCCATACTGATACTATCCCACTTCCACTCTGGAATAGCCAACGGTTGCATTAGCCCAGACGGCTTCTGATGCTCAATCTTTGACTTCTGGCAAGTCAAACAAGAATAAACAAAACTCGCAATTTCTCTCTTCATTCCCGGCCACCAAAATAACTTTTTCAAATCATGATACATTTTCGTAGCTCCAGGATGAATACTCAAGCCACTACGATGTCCTTCCTCAAGAATACTCTTCTTAAGTTCGGTAACATCCGGAATACACACCCGATTACCAAATTTCAAAACACCATTCTCATCAACTCTGAATTCACCACCTTGACCTTGACTCACTAGAGTCAACTTATCAACCAAAAGCACATCGGATTTTTGACCCTCTCTAATCTCATCCAGAATACCACTCGTTAACTTCAACATTCCCAATTTAACACTATTGTGAGTACTCTCACACACCAAACTCAAGTCTCTAAACTGCTCAATTAAATCCAATTCCTTAACCATTAACATAGACATATGCAATGATTTCCGACTCAATGCATCAGCCACTACGTTTGCTTTACCCGGATGGTAATTCAAACCAAAGTCATAATCCTTCAGAAACTCTAACCATCTCCTCTGTCTCATATTCAGCTCTTTCTGATCAAACAAATACTTTAAACTTTTATGGTCACTGAAAACCTCAAATCTTGACCCGTACAAGTAATGCCTCCATAACTTCAGAACAAAAACCACAGCTGCCAACTCTAAATCGTGTGTCGGATAGTTCCTCTCATGAACCCTCAGTTGTCTCGAAGCATAAGCTATAACCTGCTTGTTCTGCATCAACACACCACCCAAACCCAACAATGAAGCATCACAGTAAACCTCAAATAGTTCCGACGGACTCGGTAATATCAGAATAGGAGCAGTAGTCAACCTTCTCTTTAACTCTTGGAAACCTTCTTCACACTTTGAGTCCCAAACAAACGCTTGCCCCTTTCTAGTCAACATCGTCAACGGTAACACCAACTTAGAAAATCCCTCGATGAACTTCCTATAATAACCAGCCAAACCAAGAAAACTCCTTATCTCCGAAACTGACTTCGGAGCTTCCCACTTAGATACCGCTTCTATCTTAGAAGGATCAACAACAACACCATCTCTTGAAATCACATGACCAAGAAAACTAACCTCTTCTAACCAAAATTCACACTTTGACAGTTTAGCAAATAACTTCTTTTCTCGAAGAACTCCTAAAACCACCCTCAAATGCTCAGCATGCTCTTCTTCAGATTTCGAATACACCAAAATATCGTCAATAAACACCACAACAAACTTGTCTAGGTACGGATGGAAAATCCTATTCATATACTCCATAAATACTCCAGGCGCATTAGTCACACCGAAAGGCATTACAGAATACTCATAATGTCCATACCTTGTTCTGAAAGCAGTCTTCTGAATATCTTCAGTTTTCACACGTATCTGATGATACCCAGATCTCAAATCTATCTTGCTGAACACACTCGCACCAACTAACTGATCCATCAAATCATCAATCCTCGGCAAAGGATACCGATTCTTGATCGTCACTTTATTCAGTTGCCTGTAGTCCACACACAACCTCATAGTACCTTCTTTCTTCTTAACCAATAACACTGGTGCACCCCACGGTGACACACTCGGACGAATAAATTTCTTATCCAACAGGTCTTCCAGCCGACTCTTCAATTCAGCTAACTCAACAGCAGACATACGGTACGGAGCCATTGACACCGGCCTAGTACCAGGTACCAAATCAATCGAGAACTCAACTTCACGCTCTGGCGGTAATTCATTCACTTCTTCCGGAAACACCTCAGGAAAATCACACACCACCGCCAGATCGCAAATCACCAGTTTATCTTTAGCTTCCAAAGTCGCTAACAGCATAAACAACTCTGCCCCATCTACTACTGCCTCATTCACCTGCCTTGCTGATAGAAACAAACTCTTTCCTTCCTCAATCTCAGGAAAGATCACAGTCTTATCAAAGCAGTTGATATAAACTCGGTTAAACACCAACCAGTTCATACCCAGAATAACGTCAATCTGCACTAGTGGAAGACACACTAGGTCCATCCCAAAGTCTCTACCAAAAATACTCAAAGGACAATTTAAACAAACTGAAGTAGTAGTCACTGAACCCTTCGCAGGAGTATCAATCACCATACTACCATGCATCTCAGATATCTCTAACTTAAGTTTCACAGCACAATCCAAAGATATAAAGGAATGAGTCGCACCTGTGTCAATAATAGCTACAAGAGGAAAGCCATTAATATAACACGTACCTCGGATCAAACGATCATCTGCAGAAGTCTCAGAACCCGATAAAGCAAAGACCTTGCCTCCCGACTGGTTCTCTCTCTTCGGCTTAGGACACTGTGGGCTAATATGACCCAACTCTCCACAGTTGAAACAAGTCACAGTCTTCGACCGGCACTCTGCAGCCAAATGACCACCTTTTCCACACTTGAAACACTTCCTCTCAGCACTGGTACACTCATGGACACGATGTCCAGCCTGACCACATCTGTAACACTTAGCAGGGGCACTAGAGTCTCCCCCACTAGGCCTCTTCATTCCACTCTGTCTCTGGAAACCTTTGCCAGCTGCATACGGTTTCCCACGATCATTCTGATTCTTGCCTTTCCTATCAACCCTCTGCTGATAGCTTTCCGCTCTGGCCTTGGTATCCTGTTCAAAAATCCTGCAACAGTCAACCAAATCAGAAAACACTCTAATCCGCTGATACCCAATAGCCTGCTTGATCTCGGGACGTAACCCGTTCTCAAACTTCACACATTTCGAAAATTCCCCAGCAGCCTCAGCATAGGGAGTGTAATACTTCGACAGCTCTGTGAACTTAGCAGCATACTCAGTAACAGACCGATTGCCCTGCTTCAATTCCAAGAACTCTATCTCTTTCTTTCCTCTGACATCCTCTGGGAAGTACTTCCTCAGGAATCTCTCTCTGAACACCGCCCAAGTGATCTCAGCATTCCCAGCAGATTCCAACTCAGTGCGGGTAGCAACCCACCAATCATCTGCTTCTTCTGACAGCATATGCGTACCGAACCTGACCTTCTGGTTATCGGCACACTCAGTCACTCGGAAGATTCTCTCGATCTCCTTCAACCACTTCTAAGCACCATCTGGATCGTATGCTCCCTTGAACATTGGAGGATTGTTCTTCTGGAACTCACTCAGTTGACGAGCAGCTCCCATTCCCACAACATTCGGATTCCCTCCAAGTACTCCAGCTAGCATACCCAGAGCCTCAGCAATCGCAGCATCATCTCTACCTCTTCCAGCCATCTCTATTCTGAAAACCCAACAAGCTAAAACAATAAGTACGGATAGGGTTACACAACACCTATCACATACAGGGAAACAGAATAATTACGACTCGACTCGACCGACTATGCTTTGATACCATTAATGTAACACCCTTCTAAAATACCCCACATATTTAATTAAAATAGCAATATATCAATCAGGGTAATTATGCAATTACGGGTGTCACACAATCATTTCACACCATTCACCATAATATTTAGTCATGCTCATTATTTAATTCAAAACATAAAGCATTGCACAATACGCAGCGGATAGAAATCAAATCAATCATGCAAAACATGTAACACATTACATGTAAAATTATTCAACAAGGTAAAACATCCCGTCCCGATGTTACATCTATCAGAGCATGACCCACTAAAGAGACTACACTAGACTCCAAGGACTAGCTTCTACTCAATCACTGCTCGTTACCTGAAAACATAGTTGTAAGGGTGAGTTCCTCAATCGATATAATAAGCGTTATAAAATATCATGCAATGTTAAGTAAATTAACACATTTCATCACCCAAATCAGATTACACATTCAGCAACGACAATATCAACTCAAACATCATACTCAATACCAATACAACTCATACAACACACAACACACGTATAATACTGGAATGCATCCATTCATATTATACGCCATACATACATTATGCAATGAGACTTCATGCATGCGGTACCGACTATTCGTGAACATATAGTTCAACCTCACCGATCAAATCCAGATACGGCTACCAAGCCCACTAGTCCCACTCATTTGAGACCTAGTGACTCACTCACTAATTCCTCACCATGGGAATTAGCTACCACCCCAAGGGCCATGCTATGCACGCTAATCACCTAGCATGCAAACATCAACAACAATCTACAATGATTTACTCACTAATTCCTCACCATGGGAATTAGCTACCACCATAAAGGCCACAATATGCATGCTAAATCACCTAGCAATGCAAAATCATCAACAATAATCCACAATGGACATATGCTCACACTCTAAGCCATAAAACAGTCCATTCACCAACACATGCATAATATATACATTCACAACATTATGCATATTTTCACACATCATCAGCATATTTATCACATAATCATATCATGTCATGCCAATTAATCAATCACAGTATTAGCACACTCTACTAATACCTATACTACTCAAAACAACGGGAAATGATCCCTACTATATCACATACCGATATAGGCCAACCATCAAATATGTACACAACATTTAAATACCAATTTTCCCACTTTTCAACAGTGTTAACCGGTTAACGTCCTGGGTTAACCGGTTAACGCAGGACAGAACACGCTTCCTGGCCAATTTTAACAGTGTTAACCGGTTAACGCCCTGGGTTAACCGGTTAACGCAGACAGAACAACAATTTTCACAAATCACAACAGTGTTAACCGGTTAACGCCCTGGGTTAACCGGTTAATGCAAGCAAAACAGCAATACTTCACAATTCCTAACAGTGTTAACCGGTTAACACCCTGGGTTAACCGGTTAACGCAAGACAGAAAGCTGTTCCTGCGCTAACACGAAGCAGAATGCAGAATTCTCCGCATTTTCCGCCGTTGGAGGACTTCCGGACCTCCGATTCCGATTCCGTAAAAAGCTATACGTTCGGGAAATCACAACTCACACAAATACAGATTCAATTACAGCTTTAACACAACTTATCCAACACAATTTTTCAGCATTCAACATCCCAATTAGGGTCAATTCAACGGTTTATCACTACCCATTACATGTTAACCCATAATGCCCATTAAACGACGATAAACCCCCCTTACCTGAGTTAATCCGGTGAATCTTTAAGCTTCAAGCTTTTCTCTTCTCCAATCTTCTTCCTCTTGCTCTGTCTCTTTGCCCTTTTCCTCTTTTCAGCCGCTTCTCTGTTTTTCACGTGAAACCCTTTCTTTACCAAATGGGACTCTTTTTCTTATTTCCAACTTATATATATTTTCCAATAATTATTATTCCCATAATAATAATAATAATAATCCAAAAATTCCAATTATTTAATTAAATTAATAAATATAATATTAACTTAAATTAAATAATTATCTTATTTTTATCGGGGTGTTACAGTGGGTGCCAACTGATAATCTTGGAAGGTAAAACAATGAAGCTCCGGGTCGTAGAACTGAAGAAGGGTCTGCAACGACACCGGATCGACTACCATCTTCAACAGCGTCAGAATATCCCCAAACAAGTCAATAAACCCCTTCTGGTTACCACTGGTTATCAGGCTACTCAACTCGATCAATGAAGTCAACGGCTCACGATGAAAGCTGTAGGAACAAGTCTTCCGCTTCGGCTCTGGGACCGTTGCCATCTCTATCAGTGAACGAGCTCTGGAATGTACCTGAGAAATGATATGCATGCAGAGATTAGTTTTTTTTTTCTTTTCTTCTTCTTTTTTATTTTATTTTTATATTGCGTATTTTTTTGAAAATAAACATGCTATGATGCAAATGATGCAGACACAACTGACTGGCCGTGCATCTCTGATCACAAGGTCGAAGCTTCGGTTTAAACTCAGAACCCCAAATCCATTTGAAACCCAAAGTCAACTGAGAACTGTCATCTGAACCCAAAGTCACCAACAAAACCACAAGTCACCAACGGTACCTGTAATAATGATCAAACCCTTCCCCACTCACGGGTGTCGTCTAGGCCAGGGTAAGGTCGGGAGAAACGCAGCATAAATAACCTTTCGCAGAATATTATCATATACACACCTGAAGTATGTAACGACAATATCCCACCAGGGTCTGAACTGCTCGTGATATCAATGTTCCGCTAAGTGGCGCAATACCACCCGCTTCCCATGAATCACTCTATTCCTAAGCATCCTAGATTTCACTCATGGCCTGGGTATTGGGCCTTTTATCTCAAGTAACTCCCACCCCAACAAAGAGAAACAGACAACCAGCCAGCCAGATAAACAATGAATGTGAATGAATGCAAACACAAGTGCAAACATAAATGCAAACAATTAATGCAAACAATAAATAATGAATGCAATAACAAAACAGCAAACAGCAACCAAAACCCTAACCTAGAGAGCGCTAGGAGAGACTCGCTTAGGGAAGACGGACCAGCACAGGTCAACTTCTCTAGTCCCCAGCAGAGTCGCCAGTTGTCGCATTACGCGAAAAACCGGCGGGAAACAAGAACAACAGAGCCGCCACCGTGCGTTATTTATCCCAAAAGAGGGAAAGGAAACGCTCAGAGTAAACCTGGAAAAGACGTGGTCTCGCGACCAAAGAGAATGGGATCGGGAGTCGGTTATGCGAAGGGAAGGTATTAGCACCCCTACGCATCCGTCGTACTCGACGGGATCCACGCACAAAAGGAAGGAAAATGGTTGCTAAAACACTGCTCACACACACACACTGGCTGAAAGAGACACAAGAAAACAGACTGAAACTGACTCGGCAGGATATCGCATCCTGGGCCTACTTAGTCTATCAAGCATAGACATCAGAGTCTAAGTAGTTCGGACTGGGGAAACGACACATGCTCGCTAGGATATCGCATCCTATGCATACGTATCTCCTTGGACGAAGGAGAATCAGAGCATTCGTAGCTCGGCTAACACGCACACAAACAAACACAGGCAAAGGCAAACGTGGAGCCTGAATGCCAATCACTGGACTTACATCAGCATCCGAACCAAAACACACACAAGAAGGCAAACGTGGAGCCCGAATGCCAATCACTGGATTACATCAGCATCCGAACCGAACACACACAAAGAGTGTGGAGACAGAAAGGTTAAAAAGAAAAGAAAATGCACTCGGAGAGATCAGCTCAATCTCCTGCCTACGTACCTCATCTGGTATGAGGATCAGGGCGACGTAGTTCCCCTACGGAGGGACAACAGGCCTAGCCTAACCAGATAACAGAGGGAGACACAACTAGGGAGACTACGACTCGAGCCTAGATGTTATCATGCAAATTCATCCCTAAGTCAAGGTTTCTAGCTAACTTGCACAGGAAGCAAGCCTATCATAAACATGACTTGCACAGGAAGCAAGCCAAACCAAACTTAACTTGCACAGGAAGCAAGCCAAACTAAACCTAACTTGCACAGGAAGCAAGCTAAAGCAAACACACAAGCACAAGTAGCACACACTATATGCAAGCAATGGGCTCAAACAAGGTTAGGTTTTAGTCGAGGGGTCATATCAACCTCAACAAACAAACCACTGTAACTGGGTAGTGTTAGCTCTTAACCCTAACATTGAGAGTTAGGGTGAAGCTGATGAAAGGTGAGTGAAGATGAGACTTCACAGCTCTTATCCCTGGCCTGGGAGAGCTTAAGACAAGAATGTGTGGGTTCAGGAAGTGGGAACCCTTCTACACATTTGACACTGACTCAACTGTACAACTGTACAAGATCTTGGGTTAGTATCTGCAATGCATCAACACAGTGGTGTGAGCAAAGCAGACGACACACAGAATAGCAGGGGATGGATTGCACATCCCTTATATCTGCCAATGCCTCTTCACTTAGGAGGTCTTTGAATATGTACAAGGACAAAAGTAAACAGTCACAAACATTGCCTCTTAAGGAGGACTTCAGACAGGTGCCTGGCCAAGTAACAGGCCAGGTCTTCCAGACTACATGGAGTAAGGAAATTATACCTCAATGCAAATTGCTATCAAGCAAAGCAAAGCAAAGTTCTCAAAGAACTATTAGCAACTAATGTACCTGAAATCAGTCAAACACAATTAGCATACCAGACACAAAGTTAAAACAAACAGCATAAGCCAACAGACAACACAGTCAAGCATATATGCAAAGCACAAGCTCATAACAAGTGAGCTAAGCAACCTACAAAACAAACAAGTTAGTTCATGATAAACAATCAAACTCATTCAACTTGTATCGATCTCTTTGAAGCATTTGTTGCTTAACCTGAAAAACCAAGCTTAAACATGAGCAACAAGACCACTAGGACAAGCCTAGGGTCAAAAGGAGATAAGAAATTCAAAACAGCAAGGGACAAGTGTCCAAAGTCAAGACAAATCAATCAAGAAGCAAACCCAAGTAGTTTCACATTCATATCATTTACCATTATCATTTCACAAGCAAATTAGGTCAAAGCATGGCAAACAGAACCTCAAAGAAGTCAACAGAATGACTCAACTCAAATCCAATCAAAAACATTTCAATAAATCTTCAAATAATTCATGATCAATCATCATCCATAACATGATAGGCATATCAAATTTTAGCTCATTTGGACCAAAGGAAGTAGGTCAATGAAAATCAGAAAGTCAAAGCAAGTTCAAGCATCCTCATACAAAGCATCAAAACATGCACCAACTTCAATTAATCATAAAACAGAGACAACATATGATAAATGAATGGGACTAAAACCATGACAAACTATAAGATGTCTACAATTCACATATCAAATTTCAAGTCCATCCAATTAAGCATTATAATTTCACAAATCATATGACATCATATATCACAAAAGTCAACAATTTGGTCAAACAGGGGAGAAATTGCCAATCAATTAGGAAATGCATTCAAAAATTCCAGAAAAAATCACACATATTCTCAACATGCACAAGTATCTTCATGCAAAAATCTAGACCATTTTGAGTTCAATAAGCATAGTAATTAAAATCATGAAGTTGGACATGCATGGTGTGACACAAATTGTCACACCCCTATTCAAAAAATCATATCTCCACAACCAGCAATGATAAAATTACAAACTCTACACCAAAATCACCATGAACATGTCTAGTTTAAGCACAAAAAATTTGAGAAGCATTGGATAATGTATCATCATTTCACAAGCAATTTGGCAAAGCATACACAAAATGGACATACATGAACAAACCCTAGCATATTTAAAAATCCACACATGCAAAAAATCTGGAAAAATCATCATAAAAAACTAGAGATCAAGAGAAGCAATCCACAAAAAATCCCATCAAAATTGGATTAAAATTGAAGAACTTATGATTTTTCTAAGTTGGCCATGCAAAATGAAATAAATATAAAAAAGAAATTGGATTAAATGAATTAATAAACCCGGCCGTGGCATTTTTGTAATTTAAGCGTTCATTAAGTGGAACGCTGCGTTCCAACAGACTGCGTGGCACGGCCTCAATGGTCACATGGGACAGAAACAACAAATCCATGCAAGAAAACCATCAAACACGATCAAATACAATTTCTGGGCTCATATTTTTAGGGTTTATGTGTGTTCATCATCGTGATTTCCAGCGAGAACATTGTTCCACCAAAATAAAAAAAACAACATACCAATCAACTCAACTTGCAGTGTACATCACAAATCCAACCTTGATTTACACTAACTCAAACTATCAAGAGAGAAATAAGCAAAAACATATTTGACAACCAAACTTAGATTCAATGTTTCTTCCTTAATACTCAACCATTTCTTTCGATTCAAAGCTCAATACATTCATGGCAAAAAGATCTGCAAGAAGCATAACACGATTTGGACAAAGAGGTGATTCGAATTTTACCTAATTTTGAAGACAGTGATGGAACAGCGGTCCTTTGGTCGTGTTTAGTGGAAACAACAACTTCTTGATGCTCCAGATGATGAATGAATGAGTATTGAAAGCCCAGTTACCTCAATTCCAGCTCAAAGATCCAACTGCCATGGAAATGGTTCAATGCAACAGTGGTAATTTCTTGCTCTACAGTCGTGAAACAGAGCTTGCAAAGGCCTCCAAAATGATGGTAAATGATGAAACAATCAACAGGGCACGAGCTCTTTTGGAGATTTTCAGAAAAAAGTTCAAGTAAGGAAATGAGAGCTTGGGAGAAAATGAAGTTTTTGATCTGGTTTGTGTGTTGTGGCTAGGGTTTTCAGACTGAAAATGATCAATATATACTCTGTTTAACATTGCATAAGTGTGGTTAGTGAAAATGGTAATTGGTTTTAGCTTAAATGAAGTGTTTTGCCAATTTGCTAAAAAACCACTCAAAAATGCATGGGGTGCATGTTAATGCACGAAAATGGGCTTTAAACAACCTCCAAATGTGATTTCTGAACAATTGTAATTGGTATAATGCATTGGAAATGATTATTTTGAAAGTTCATTTTTCACCTCTCTCTTTTTTAATTCATGCACTTGGAAAAAGGCCATTTTGAATGGATGATTTTTGGTAAGTTGTGATGAAGGATTTGGATAGAGCATATCAAATATGACTTGTAGCAAAAAACCTCACTCAATTTGGCCAAATGGTTTGGAAGATATGCCACTTTGAAGTTCAAAAATTCTTGAGAATGATTTGATCATAACTTGCCAACCATAAATGATAAATGAGTGTTCTTGGACTTTTTGGAAAGGTGAGAGAAATATCTTCAACTTTCATGTTGGACAAAATTTCATTTGAAGCTTGTATGATGATGTAAATTTGAGGAGAAAAACTTTCTATTTTTGGCAATTTCCAATTACAGGTCAACTTACTATTTTAGGAAACTTCTTGTCTGACTTTATTTTCTCCAATCTTGATCTTTGAAATGTCAAATGAGACTTTTATGGACATGAATGAAGCCTTTCAAACCATCTCCCACCTTCAAATCCATAAAATCAAGCACAGTTGACCACTGTTGACCATAGTTGACTTTCTAGGGCTTCTAATGGACTGAACAATGACTGATGACTTCTGAGCAACCAATCCTTGACCAAACCACTTCAAAAGGACCCCTAGGTCATGTGAACATGTTGGACCAACCCTAGGGCCTTGTCTCAATGGAAATTGCACTTGCTTGCTTGATTGACTGATCTCCTGACCAGTTTGACCTAATTTTGTCAGAGGACTTGCACTTGGGCAAAGGATAATGCAATGCTATGCTATGGACTATGTTATGTTAATGAACTAATATGAGAATGTATGTACAAAAGGTAGGTGAAAATTTGAGGTGTTACAGCTGCCCCTATTCAATCAGCTGGGAACCTGAACGGATGAGAGCAACGGCTGTCAGACTTTCAGGGGAAACAGGGATTGAATACCAAAGAACCGTAGAATTTGCACACTGCTGGGAATAATACAAGAAAAGCCAAGTCATTTACCGATGACGGTTGCACGACAACTTCAGGAAAGCGAAACCATTTACCGATGGCTAAATACTGGAAACTTGATATTTACCGATATCAACTTCAGCAAGATCATTTACCGATGGCTGCTGGGAAACAACTTGATGTTTAAAAGGAAGCATGACCATTTACCGATGGTGGCTTCAAAGCAACTTGACATTTACCGATATCAACTTCAACAAAACCATTTACCGATGGCTGTTCCAATTGGGAACTCGATATTTACCGATATCGAAGAAAACGGGGGCCATTTACTGATGGCGGATAAACTGGGCATTCGATATTTACCGATATCGAAGAAAACAAGGCCACTTACCAATGGCGTCTCCACTTGGGGAGGAAAAAGAAGATACTTGCAAATGGAATCAGACAAGACGTTTACCGACGACTCTTGGGGATTTTTGACTTTTATCAACGAGAAATACACACGATCAGACATTACCGGTGACTGGGATGAGACTCGATGTTTACCGACATCGAACGATGATGTTTACCGACATCCAAAAAACGACCAGACATTTACTGATGACTGGGGGGAACACTCGACCAGACGTTAACGGACGACAGGGAGAGGCTTGACATTTATCAACACCAACGGAGAGGTGAACACTTCACTGGGGAAGGAAAAACAAATACTTGCAACTGGAAACCAGACAGGACGTCTACCGACGACTCTACTGGGGATCTCTAGCTGGGGAACTGCCAGACATTTACCGATGACTGGGGAAAAACTCGACGTTTACCGACATCGAAAGATGATGTTTACTGACATCAAACAAAGGCGACCAGACATTTACCGATGACTGGGATAGGACCTGATGTTTACCGACACCGAAGCAATGGTGTTTACCGACATCCAAAAAATGACCAGACATTTACCGATGACTGGGGTGGGACTCGATGTTTACTGACATCGAAAGATGATGTTTACCGACATCCGAAGAAAGAACACACGCGGGCGCTGACATGACACTTACTGGTATCACAAGAATGACATCTTAGGTACGCCAAGGCAAGGCTGACCACTTGCCGGGGTCTTACAGAGGAGAAACAAACTTTCCGTTCGCGGACGGGTGAGGAAATAAACCTCTGTGGGGATATCAATCCTGAATACTGTCAGGCACAATTGTAGCAGACGTGTCGTACCGATGTTGAACAAAATGATCCGCCTCTGCCGGGGATACAGTCTGGTTGGGTTAACACATGAATGCATATGTTTGAATTTTTCTATGGCGTAATGCTCCACATGGAATGGGAATGCTACGCAGTTTGAGGATGCAATGATCACTACATGCAAGATGCAAAATGATGAATACTCCGCGGGGGAATACACAGGACGACTGCGCTGAGAAAACATCAATATAACTCCACTGGGGGAAAACAAGGCAACTCGCCAGGGAGTAATAAAGTGACTTGCTAGGGACAAACCGGCAACTTCACTAGGGAAAGTCCCAAACGATCCACAAGTAGGATAAACTCGACTCTGGGAAATAAAACACTCCGCTGGGGACGACCCAAACAAATCCACAGCTAGGAGAACAGCTGGAGATAAACTTCATTGAACCCGCTCCACTCGGGAAGGAAATTGGCAAACACATGCCTGCTGGGGATAGGCAACCCTTAGATCTGTTGGGGGATAGAAGGCACTATCCACAGACACTTCTGCATGGGAACATAGCTCTGATAGCTTCCATACTGGCTTGGGGAAATAACTGCTGGGGAATGCTCACAGATGACGACCTGCAAAACAGCACAACCAATGCCCCCAGGGGATACATGGACAAGATACGCTCAAGTGTCCTCAACATTCAAAATGATTTTCAAATGTTTTATCTTTCTGCAAGTTATTGTTTAGCCTTCATGTTTTTATATGCAATGTTTATCAAAAATTCTGACGTTTTTGCAAACAAAACAGTAAAAATAAAAACAAAAGAGCTATTTATCTGAATAACGACTTTTTATTGATTGAAAATGTGCCTGAAAAGGCGAATACATTGGGAAGCAATTCCTAGGAAGAGGTAATTGCGCACAAAAGGAAAATAAACTATCCTAATGGCAATGTGAACACGGCATCCACTGTTTCCCAACTCTGTTATAACTCATAGATCATCAATTTTTTCTCCCATTTTTCCTTGCTTTCTGGGAAGAATGACTGGACCGATCACATCTTTCGAGATGGCAGCTGACGAAGCGCGATGAGGTACAGATAACTCAGACTGTAGTCTTCGCTTTAATCCCCCTTTTGGCTGGATCGCCCTTTCGGGTTTTCAATCCACCGGGATACCCATTTTTGCCTAAGCCGCCCTTGCGGGTTTTCGACTTACCGGGTGTACAAATTCTTTTCATTTTTATCCCTAATTTTTTCCCGAACCTTTTCTTTCTGTTTTTTGGTTCGCCGGGATGCCCTTTTTTGCCTGGACTCTTTTATTCTTTTCGTCCAGCGGGTCAATTTATGCGAAGTATTTTTTGACTACATCTGAGTTAACAGGGGACGGAAAATCTTCACCATCCATAGTTGTAAGCATTAAGGCTCCACCGGAGAAGACCTTCTTCACAACATATGGACCTTCATAATTAGGAGTCTACTTGCCCCTGTTATCTGTACCGGGAGGAAGGATCCTCTTCAAAACCAGATCACCAGTTTGATAGCTCTGAGGACGCACTTTCTGATCAAAGGCTCGCTTCATCCTTCTCTGATATAACTGCCCATGGCACACAGCTGCTAGCCGTCTCTCCTCGATAAGGCTTAACTCATTAAACCTTGTCCGAATCCACTCGGTTTCGTCCAGCTTGACATCCAATAATACCCTCAGAGAAGGGATCTCCACTTCAACTGGTAGGACTGCTTCCATACCATACACAAGGGAGTACGGGGTTGCCCCGGTCGACGTACGCACTGAAGTACGGTACCCATGCAAAGCGAAAGGCAACATTTCATGCCAATCCTTGTACGTAACGACCATCTTCTGCACAATCTTCTTGATATTCTTGTTTGCCGCCTCTACAACACCATTCATCTTCGGTCTGTAAGGAGAAGAATTGTGATGTTCAATCTTGAAATCTTTGCAAAGCTCTTTCATCATCTTGTTATTGAGATTCGAACCATTGTCAGTGATGATTCTCTCAGGAACTCCATAACGACAGATGATCTCCTTCTTGATGAACCGGGCAACCACTTGTTTGGTAACATTAGCATAAGAAGCTGCTTCTACCCATTTTGTGAAGTAGTCAATTGCAACCAAGATGAAGCGATGTCCATTGGAAGCAGTAGGCTCAATCTTCCCAATCATGTCAATGCCCCACATGGCAAACGGCCAAGGTGAGTTCATGACATTCAACGGGCTTGGTGGTACATGCACCTTGTCAGCATAAATCTGGCATTTATGGCACTTCCGAGCATATTTGAAACAATCGGATTCCATAGTCATCCAGTAATAACCGGCTCTTAACAGTTTCTTCGACATTGCATGACCACCAGCATGTGTACCAAACGAACCTTCATGCACTTCTTGCATTAACATGTCTGCTTCGTGTCTATCCACGCATCTGAGCAAGACCATGTCAAAGTTCCTCTTGTACAACACATCATCCTGATTCAAGTAAAAGCTTCCAGCTAGCCTTCTCAGGGTCTTCTTATCATTCTATGATGCACCTTTAGGATACTCCTGGCTTTTGAGGAAGTTCTTGATATCATAGTACCACGGCTTCTCATCAACAACAGACTCGGCTGCAAACACATACGCAGGCCTCTCGAGTCGATTCACCGCAACATGTGGCACATGATTCCACCAATGAACTTTGATCATGGACGATAAAGTAGCCAAAGCGTCAGCCATCTGATTCTCGTCCCGGGGGACATGACACAGCTTAACCTTCTTGAAGAACGTCAGTATTCTTCTGGTGTAATCTCTATACGGAATCAAATGCAGCTGGTTAGTATTCCAATCTCCATTGACCTGATTGATCACTAGAGCGGAATCTCCATAGATGTCAAGAGTCTTGATTCTCAGGTCGATGGCTTCTTCTATCCCCATGATACAAGCCTCGTACTCAGCTTCATTGTTGGTGACGTCAAAAGTCAATCTGGCAGAGAAAGGTATATGAGCCCCTTTAGGATTAATGAGCACTGCCCCAACACCGTTACCGTTCATATTCACAGCCCCATCAAACATCAGTGTCCACTTGTCATCAGGATCCGGTCCTTCCTCGACAAGCGGCTCTTCACAATCTTTCACCTTCAGATACATGATGTCTTCATCAGGGAATTCAAACATCATAGGCTGATAATCGTCGATCGGTTGCTCGGCGAGATAGTCTGACAAAACACTACCTTTGATGGCCTTCTGTGACGTGTACTGAATGTCATACTCTGTTAAAATCATCTGCCATCGAGCAACGCGCCTGGTGAGAGCCGGCTTCTCGAAGATGTACTTTACTGGATCCATCTTAGAAATCAATAAGGTAGTATGGTTCAACATATACTGCCTCAGTCGGCGAGCAGCCCAGGCCAAAGCACAGCAAGTTTTCTCGAGCAGTGAATATCTTGTTTCACAGTTGGTAAACTTTTTGCTAAGGTAGTATATGGCATGCTCTTTTAGACCAGACTCGTCATGTTGTCCCAATACACATCCCATCGAATTCTCAGTCACTGACAGGTACATTATCAGCGGTCTCCCTGGAATTGGAGGAATCAGGATTGGAGGTTTCTGCAAATACTCTTTTATCTTGTCAAAAGCTTTCTGACAGTCATCATTCCACTTGATTGCTTGATTCTTTCTAAGCAGTTTGAAAATTGGTTCACACGTGGCAGTTAGGTGAGATATGAACCTCGCAATGTAGTTCAACCTCCCTAAAAACCCACGGACTTGCTTTTCCGTTTTCGGTTCAGGCATCTCTTGAATAGCTTTGACTTTTGCTGGATCAACCTCAATCCCTTTCTCACTGACAATAAAGCCTAACAGCTTCCCTGATCTCACACCAAACGTACACTTTTTCGGATTCAGCCTCAGTTTGAACTTGACCAATCTGTCAAACAACTTCTGCAAATTAACCAAGTGCTCCTCTTCTGTCTGCGACTTCGCAATCATATCATCCACGTACACTTCTATTTCTTTGTGCATCATGTCATGAAAGAGAGTCGTCATTGCCCTCTGATAGGTAGCACCGACATTCTTTAGCCCAAATGGCATCACTTTGTAGCAGAACGTGCCCCAAGGTGTAATGAATGTCGTCTTTTCCATGTCCTCTGGCGCCATCTTGATCTGATTATAGCCCTAGAAACCGTCCATGAAAGAGAATACCGAGGATTGAGCCGTATTATCCACCAATACATCGATGTGAGGTAATGGGAAATCATCTTTCGGACTCGCTCTGTTCAAATTCCGGTAGTCGACACACATTCTGACTTTGCCATCCTTCTTCGGCACAGGAACAATGTTGGCTACCCACGGTGGATAACTGGTAACAGCCAGAAAACCTGCATCCCACTGCTTTTGAACCTCTTCCTTGATCTTGACAGCCATATCAGGACTAGTTCTGCGAAGCTTCTGCTTGACCGACGGACACTCTTCTCTAAGAGGTAATCGATGCACCACAATGTCTGTATCCAACCCAGGCATATCTTGATATGACCAGGCGAATATCTCCACATATTCTCTCAGCATCTCAATCAGCCTCCTCTTGACAGAGTCCTCTAAAGCAGCCCCAATCTTGATCTCTCTTCTGGCGTCCTCAGTACCCAGATTAACAACCTCCAACTCCTCCTGATGAGGTTGGATGACCCTTTCCTCTTGCTTCAGCAGTCTGACCAATTCCGCAGGGAGTTCACAGTCTTCCTCACTCTCCTCTTCGGCTTGGTAGATGGGAATATCAAAATCATACTGAGCCATAACAGGATTGTTCATAGTGGATGCCATAAGGTTACTTCTGCATGTTTTAATGTTTTGTTTTAGAAAAAGAGTTCAATAAAGTCACAAAAAACAAAAACATTGCCATCTTTATTGTTTTTTTTAGAAAAAGTGAAAACAAAAAAATAGAAAGACAGGGATCACAAAATTTGATTGCAAAATGTACTTTATTTATGATAATCATTAAAACATGATGAGGCCCTACAATGAACCACTACGCCTTGGGCAGAACGTAGGGTTTTCATGCAAAAATGAAAAAACAAAAGAAAATTACTCTGTCAGAAGAGTAACTTGGAACACTTCTTCAGCCGTCCAGTTGTTGATAGACTCCCCTGGGGCACACGGGCGGACCCAGATGTCTAAATCACAGTCGCTGTCACCGTCTTCACCACCGGTTGCAAAGACGTCGCCATGATTCATCAGCCCAGCGCTGGTGAAGGTACTCGGACCCGTCTGCACACTCTGCTCTGCTTGGGGAGGCTCATAACCAATGCCAAATTTGTCTTCCTTGACAGGCAAGTCTACCATCTTGCCCCAGCCCTCAGCTTTGCCGGAATCAACGACCTCCTTGGCTTGCTTGTACGAAGCAATCGAAGCACCCGGCTTCCTCTGATCAGCGTACGCCACCTTCTCAAGAGCCATAGTTTCAAACGCCTGGCATAATGTTTCGTGGATCTCGCCATCTACCTCGACATACTTGAACGAGGAAAGGTGACTCACCAGAATCTCTTCTTCGCCACACACGGTCACAATTTGGCCGTTCCAGACATACTTGAGTTTTTGATGGAGAGTTGACAAGGCTGCTCCTGCTGCGTGAATCCACGGACGCCCCAACAGACAGCTGTAGGCGGGCTGGATGTCCATAACATAAAAAATGATGTCGAAAACCTCTGGACCTATCTTCACCGGCAAGGTAACTTCACCAAACACAGAACGTTTGGATCCATCAAATGCGCGCACAATAAGGTCACTAGGAGTGAGCACAACTCCTTCAACATCAATCTTCTTCAGAATCTGCTTCGGTAAGACATTCAACGACGACCCGGTGTCTACCAACACGTGAGACAGAACTGCCCCCTTACATTCCATAGTGATATGCAAGGCTTTGTTATGATTGCGCCCTTCAGGCGTTAAATCCAGGTCAGTGAACCCCACACCATGCCTGGTGCTCACATTGGCCATTACCCCCTCCAGTTGATTGACAGAAATCTCTTGAGGTACATACGCCATGTTCAGCATCTTCAACAAGGCGTTGCGATGTGCCTCAGAGCACAACAGCAAAGAGAGAATAGAGATCTTGGACAGAGTCTGATTAAGTTGATCGACGATCTTATAATCACTCTTCTTTATGATTTTCATGAACTCTTCTGCGTCCTGTTCAAATGAACCCTCAGCCTCCTTCTGAGCCGGTTCCTCGTCAACCACGACTTGTTTGCCCTTCGATCTAGCAGATGCCTCAGCATTGGCATCCCTCAACGGTTGAGGCGCAAATAGTCGTCCGCTTCTAGTAAAACCGCCCGGACCACCAACATTGTCCACAACTGGACTTACAACGGCCGGAGTTCTACTGGGTGCACTGATCATCACAGGCGCTTGACTTACTGGCCTCGTCTGATTATCAGCCCTTCTGTTGCTGCGGTAGGCATTATTGTAACTCCATGGCACAGCCCTACTATTCTCAACTGGTCTTCTTCCAGACGCCACGATAGTAGTTGGAGCATTGATGGTTACCGGAGCAGAAATGGTAACTGGGGTACCACCTGTTGCAGATGTACTAACAACCCCTCGTCCACGTCCTTCAGACGGTTTAAAATAGATGGTAACAGTTGACACCGACCCATTATCTCTGACAGCCCGACTGAACTGAACACAACCCTCGTCAATCAGCTTTTGAATACCAGCCCTCAACTGGTCACACCCATTATCAGCTTCAACACAACCAATACAGCCCTCATCACAGCCCGGGTAAACACCCCCATTCAGCAGACGACCCTTTACCACCAGCAGATGAGTCTGAACATCATCAATACTAGCAACCAGATCTTCAGCTTCCCCTTCAATATTATTCACCCTATGCCCACCATGCTGAGGCATAGGATTGTTTACAACATTGGGTACCGGAGAGAAGTTGATCGCCTTGGAATCGATCAAATCTTGGACTTTGTGCTGGAAAGCCCGGCATTTTTCAGTATGGTGCCCTGGAGTGAAAATCACAACGGACGTTGGCGTCGTATCCAGGAGGCAATACTGTTGGTGGAGCCATTGTACGCAACTCTACAAATCCCAACCTGAGTAGTTCGGGTAACAGTTCGGCGTACGACATTGGTAGAGGATCAAAACGTCGATCAGGCATCCTCTGTCTGGGCTGATACGGACGTTGTTGCTGTTGTTGTTGTTGTTGTTGCGGTTGTTGAACTCTTTGTTGTTGTTGTTGACGAGGTTGAGGTGCAGGAATGGTCACTGCAGCAACCGGGCGATACTGATCTCTATTCATATTTCCTCTGTACACATTCCCTCGGTGTTGTACAATATTGGTTTCACCTTCTCTACGGCGAGGTGCCCCAGAGAAAGGTTTCTTTGATGACGAAGAAGAAGAACCCACATCTTGAATTTTGCCGGCCTTGATCAGACTTTCAGTTCTTTCGCCACAGATGACGACATCAGAAAAACTACCGAATGGGCAGCTTCCCATCCGGTCCATAAACACACCTTGAAGAGTGCCGATGAACATGTCTGTCAACTCCCTTTCCAGCATAGGGGGTTGAACTCTCGCAGCAAGCTCACGCCATCTCTGGGCATACTCTTTAAAGCTCTCGTTGTTTTTCTGGCACAGACTCTGCAGCTGAGTCCGGCTAGGTGCCATGTCCATGTTATGTTTGTACTGTCTGAGGAAAGCTTCTCCCAAATCCCTCCAACATCTGATCGAATCTCTTTTTAACTCCATATACCAGTCCAAAGACGCCCCAGATAGGCTATCTTGGAAAAAGTACATCCACATCTTCTCGTCGTCAGTATATGCCGAGATCTTTCGATAGTATGGCTGCACATGAGTGCGAGGGCAAGAAGTGCCGTTGTATTTGTCGAAAGTGGGTGCTTTGAATTTGTACGGGATTCTCAAGCCTTCAACTAATCCCATATTGGTAACATCAAAACCAAGAGAGTTTTGACATTCCATAGCCCGGATTTTCTCAGCGAGGGCATCAACTTTACGATCTCTCTCATCAACCCTTCCCAGAACGTCTTCGTCTTCACTGAGCATAGTAAAGATATCCTCTTGTCTATCCACCATCGGAGCCTGATTACGGGCCGGAGCACGGACTACTCTGGCATTGGCGGTCTCTGGAGCAATCGGTTGACCGTTGACTCGAATACCTCTTAACTCATCCCCTACAGCATAGTTGTTGATGGGAACAGCCGCAGTAGGGTCGTCATTGATCGGGCCTCCCTCTGGCAGAGCTTGGTTGGGCGGTGGAATTATAGCTTCTTGCCTCTGAACTAGAGCTCGGAGTTCTTCTTGTCCTTGCGCAACCCCTTGCATCATATGCATGAATTGGGCCATGTTAGCCCTCATCTCTGCTAACTCAGCTTGTACTTGATCCATGTTCCTTTGATGGTTGAGTCTCGTTGAGTAGCGATGCGGTCTCTGATCAGCTATCCTGCCTAAACACAGGAACCAAAGTGAGAAGTCGACACAAGAACACCTGTTATGCAAATGAGATGAGTATGATGTTAATGATGTGTATGATGCACATGATATGCTCATTTCTCAAGCATTCAAAGAGCTAGATTCATCCTCAAAAGATGGCAACCTGCAGAAACAGGAGAACAACAAAATACAAGGTAAATGAGAACAACAGGAAACACCAACAACCTTATCTATAAATAAGAACAAAAAAGATCATACAACCAAGTCAACAAATATTCGAATAAACTGAGTACAACAACGAATCCCATCCAACAAGCCTGGAGGTGATTCTCAACATAGACATCAAAGAATACAAGCTAAGATAAACGGTCTTCCGGAATGAGGGTCTTCAGGTACTGGCACTGGTCTATCAACAGTGTGCATTCTGAACATTCTGGTAGAGGGGTGATCTTCTCCTTCAATTGTCTTCTAAGCTCCATAACTTCTCCTCCAAGGTATTCCTCTGATGTCCGCCTCAAATCCACCTCTTTCTTCAACTGGATGTCTTTGTCTCTGAGTTGCTTCTCCAAGTCTCTGATCTTTTTCTGGTAGCTGGCTTCAGCTCTCTGCAGCCTCAAACACTCCCGATGTTCTGCATCTAACATGGATTCCATCTCTTCGTAGGATCTCTTCTTGCTTCTCACTCTACTAGCATCCTCTCCTTGCACTTCCCTGAGTTGATGGGCCAAGTGCAACCTATCAGCTTTGGCTTTGTAGAGCTCCATCTGGGTATCTTGCTTCTTCTCTCTCAACCAGCGATTCTCCATCAGGGCTTGCTTGTAGTGCTCAGCGGGCACACTCTCAGCAAGGATCAAAGGTGGTTGCTCCTGCAACGGCTCCATTCTATCGTAGGGTAACAACAAAGTTTCCACCCTCTTCTTGACCCAATCAGTGTAATCAGGCATAGCAATGGCAAACTTCTTCCCTAAGACAGATCCATCCTTAACACCAATAGACTTCCAAGCTCTTCCTATCTGCTCCAATCTAGCCGGGTCACTCTGTTTCTCAAAATACACAATTTCAGCTACCTCAGCCTCAAGTGGTTTTCCCTTCATTACAAACCCTAACTGACGAAGAGAAAGAACTAGGTTATAATTTATGCAACCTTTGGTCCCCACGAGTGGCACATTCCGGAATTCTCCACAGCTCATAATAACATCCCGCACGTCCATCCGGTAAGATTGCCATCTGATGTCATAGGAGGTAAGCGACATGACCCTCTGAGTCCACTTATGAGTGCTCTGAGCATCCACAAAGGGTCCACTGGCTGGCAGAAGGGACATGAACCATTTGAGCAAGAGAGGTAGATAACATCTGATAGCTCCACCCCTACCATGCCTACTGTGAATAGCATAGTAAGTGTCAGCTAACAGAGTGGGAACTGGATTCCCTCCTCTGAAGATACAGACCGCAGCATAGTCCACAAAATTGGGCATGCTCGGGAATAGGACGATCCCATAGATCATAACAGCAAGCTGGGCATGAAAAGCTTCCCAATTCCCCTTCTCTGCTTCTCCTATGGCAACTCTCAGCAGAAACTTCAACGGCAGACCCATGACATCCCCACTGGGCTTCTAGTTATCACAAACTTCTTTGACACTCAACTGGAGAGCTCTGGCAACAACTCTGAAGTCAACTTCCTTCGGTACGTCCAAAAAAGGAACCTGATGCTGAATCGGGACACTCAACAGAATAGAATACTCCTCAAGAGTGGGTGTAACACCCTTCTAAAATACCCCACATATTTAATTAAAATAACAATATATCAATCAGAGTAATTATGCAATTAAGGGTGTCACACAATCATTTCACACCATTCACCATAATATTTAGTCATGCTCATTATTTAATTCAAAACATAAAGCATTGCACAATACGCAGCGGATAGAAATCAAATCAATCATGCAAAACATGTAACACATTACATGTAAAATTATTCAACAAGGTAAAACATCCCGTCCTGATGTTACATCTATCAGAGCATGACCCACTAAAGAGACTACACTAGACTCCAAGGACTAGCTTCTACTCAATCACTGCTCGTTACCTGAAAACATAGTTGTAAGGGTGAGTTCCTCAATCGATATAATAAGCGTTATAAAATATCATGCAATGTTAAGTAAATTAACACATTTCATCACCCAAATCAGATTACACATTCAGCAACGGCAATATCAACTCAAACATCATACTCAATACCAATACAACTCATACAACACACAACACACGTATAATACTGGAATGCATCCATTCATATTATACGCCATACATACATTATGCAATGAGACTCCATGCATGCGGTACCGACTATTCGTGAACATATAGTTCAACCTCACCGATCAAATCCAGATACGGCTACCAAGCCCACTAGTCCCACTCATTTGAGACCTAGTGACTCACTCACTAATTCCTCACCATGGGAATTAGCTACCACCCCAAGGGCCATGCTATGCACGCTAATCACCTAGCATGAAAACATCAACAACAATCTACAATGATTTACTCACTAATTCCTCACCATGGGAATTAGCTACCACCATAAAGGCCACAATATGCATGCTAAATCACCTAGCAATGCAAAATCATCAACAATAATCCACAATGGACATATGCTCACACTCTAAGCCATAAAACAGTCCATTCACCAACACATGCATAATATATACATTCACAACATTATGCATATTTTCACACATCATCAGCATATTTATCACATAATCATATCATGTCATGCCAATTAATCAATCACAGTATTAGCACACTCTACTAATACCTATACTACTCAAAACAACGGGAAATGATCCCTACTATATCACATACCGATATAGGCCAACCATCAAATATGTACACAACATTTAAATACCAATTTTCCCACTTTTCAACAGTGTTAACCGGTTAACGTCCTGGGTTAACCGGTTAACGCAGGACAGAACACGCTTCCTGGCCAATTTTAACAGTGTTAACCGGTTAACGCCCTGGGTTAACCGGTTAACGCAGACAGAACAACAATTTTCACAAATCACAACAGTGTTAACCGGTTAACGCCCTGGGTTAACCGGTTAACGCAAGCAAAACAGCAATACTTCACAATTCCTAACAGTGTTAACCGGTTAACACCCTGGGTTAACCGGTTAACGCAAGACAGAAAGCTGTTCCTGCGCTAACACGAAGCAGAATGCAGAATTCTCCGCATTTTCCGCCGTTGGAGGACTTCCGGACCTCCGATTCCGATTCCGTAAAAAGC
The DNA here is from genome assembly GCF_024323335.1 of Lathyrus oleraceus. Taxonomy (NCBI): domain Eukaryota; kingdom Viridiplantae; phylum Streptophyta; class Magnoliopsida; order Fabales; family Fabaceae; genus Lathyrus; species Lathyrus oleraceus. The sequence continues at coordinate 232,141,533 of NC_066583.1, forward strand.
TATACGTTCGGGAAATCACAACTCACACAAATACAGATTCAATTACAGCTTTAACACAACTTATCCAACACAATTTTTCAGCATTCAACATCCCAATTAGGGTCAATTCAACGGTTTATCACTACCCATTACATGTTAACCCATAATGCCCATTAAACGACGATAAACCCCCCTTACCTGAGTTAATCCGGCGAATCTTTAAGCTTCAAGCTTTTCTCTTCTCCAATCTTCTTCCTCTTGCTCTGTCTCTTTGCCCTTTTCCTCTTTTCAGCCGCTTCTCTGTTTTTCACGTGAAACCCTTTCTTTACCAAATGGGACTCTTTTTCTTATTTCCAACTTATATATATTTTCCAATAATTATTATTCCCATAATAATAATAATAATCCAAAAATTCCAATTATTTAATTAAATTAATAAATATAATATTAACTTAAATTAAATAATTATCTTATTTTTATCGGGGTGTTACAACTCTCCCCCACTAAAAGAGTTTTCGTCCTCGAAAACATACCTCAAGCGAATAACTCCGGATAAGACTCCTTCATCCGACTCTCAAGTTCCCAAGTCACATTGCCACCTGCTGGTCCTCCCCAAGCTACCTTTACCAAAGCAATCTCTTTACCCCGCAACCGCTTCAACTCTCGATCCTCGATCCTCATAGGTGATGTTTCAACAGTCAGGTTATCTCTCACCTGTACATCATCTATTTGGACCACATGCGACGGATCATGAATGTATCTCCTCAACTGAGACACATGAAAAACCTCATGCAAATTCGCAAGCGACGGCGGTAAAGCGATACGATAGGCTACTTCCCCTATCCTCTCCAAAATCTGATAAGGACCAATAAATCGAGGTGTCAACTTCTTCGACTTCAAAGCTCGACCAACTCCAGTTATCGGAGTAACACGAAGAAACACATGATCTCCCTCTTGAAACTCAAGTGACTTCCTTCTCTTGTCGTGATAACTCTTCTGACGACTCTGAGCCATCCTCATCTTCTCCTGAATCATCTTAATCTTTTCTGTAGTCTGTTGAACAATCTCCGGTCCAACCACAGCACTCTCACCGGACTCATACCAACACAAAGGCGTCCGACATCTCCTACCATACAAAGCTTCAAACGGTGCCATACCAATGCTCGAATGAAAACTATTGTTGTAGGTAAACTCAATCAAAGGTAAGTAACAATCCCAAGCACCTCCCTTTTCCAAAACACAAGCTCTCAAAAGATCCTCCAGTGACTGAATCGTCCTCTCAGTCTGACCATCAGTCTGCGGATGATATGCAGAACTCAATCTCAGCTTAGTTCCCAAAGCCCTCTGCAACCCTTCCCAGAACTTCGATGTAAATCTAGGATCTCTGTCCGAAACAATACTCGATGGAATACCATGCAAACTTACAATCTTCTCAATATACAACTCGGCTAATCTCTCTAACGGATAATCCATTCTGATCGGAATGAAATGAGCCGATTTCGTCAATCTATCGACAATCACCCAAATAGCTTCAAAATTCTTAATTGTCCTCGGTAAACCAGAAACAAAATCCATACTGATACTATCCCACTTCCACTCTGGAATAGCCAACGGTTGCATTAGCCCAGACGGCTTCTGATGCTCAATCTTTGACTTCTGGCAAGTCAAACAAGAATAAACAAAACTCGCAATTTCTCTCTTCATTCCCGGCCACCAAAATAACTTTTTCAAATCATGATACATTTTCGTAGCTCCAGGATGAATACTAAAGCCACTACGATGTCCTTCCTCAAGAATACTCTTCTTAAGTTCGGTAACATCCGGAATACACACCCGATTACCAAATTTCAAAACACCATTCTCATCAACTCTGAATTCACCACCTTGACCTTGACTCACTAGAGTCAACTTATCAACCAAAAGCACATCGGATTTCTGACCCTCTCTAATCTCATCCAGAATACCACTCGTTAACTTCAACATTCCCAATTTAACACTATTGTGAGTACTCTCACACACCAAACTCAAGTCTCTAAACTGCTCAATTAAATCCAATTCCTTAACCATTAACATAGACATATGCAATGATTTCCGACTCAATGCATCAGCCACTACGTTTGCTTTACCCGAATGGTAATTCAAACCAAAGTCATAATCCTTCAGAAACTCTAACCATCTCCTCTGTCTCATATTCAGCTCTTTCTGATCAAACAAATACTTTAAACTTTTATGGTCACTGAAAACCTCAAATCTTGACCCGTACAAGTAATGCCTCCATAACTTCAGAACAAAAACCACAGCTGCCAACTCTAAATCGTGTGTCGGATAGTTCCTCTCATGAACCCTCAGTTGTCTCGAAGCATAAGCTATAACCTGCTTGTTCTGCATCAACACACCACCCAAACCCAACAATGAAGCATCACAGTAAACCTCAAATAGTTCCGACGGACTCGGTAATATCAGAATAGGAGGAGTAGTCAACCTTCTCTTTAACTCTTGGAAACCTTCTTCACACTTTGAGTCCCAAACAAACGCTTGCCCCTTTCTAGTCAACATCGTCAACGGTAACACCAACTTAGAAAATCCCTCGATGAACTTCCTATAATAACCAGCCAAACCAAGAAAACTCCTTATCTCCGAAACTGACTTCGGAGCTTCCCACTTAGATACCGCTTCTATCTTAGAAGGATCAACAGCAACACCATCTCTTGAAATCACATGACCAAGAAAACTAACCTCTTCTAACCAAAATTCACACTTTGACAGTTTAGCAAATAACTTCTTTTCTCGAAGAACTCCTAAAACCACCCTCAAATGCTCAGCATGCTCTTCTTCAGATTTCGAATACACCAAAATATCGTCAATAAACACCACAACAAACTTGTCTAGGTACGGATGGAAAATCCTATTCATATACTCCATAAATACTCCAGGCGCATTAGTCACACCGAAAGGCATTACAGAATACTCATAATGTCCATACCTTGTTCTGAAAGCAGTCTTCTGAATATCTTCAGTTTTCACACGTATCTGATGATACCCAGATCTCAAATCTATCTTGCTGAACACACTCGCACCAACTAACTGATCCATCAAATCATCAATCCTCGGCAAAGGATACCGATTCTTGATCGTCACTTTATTCAGTTGCCTGTAGTCCACACACAACCTCATAGTACCTTCTTTCTTCTTAACCAATAACACTGGTGCACCCCACGGTGACACACTCGGACGAATAAATTTCTTATCCAACAGGTCTTCCAGCTGACTCTTCAATTCAGCTAACTCAACAGCAGACATACGGTACGGAGCCATTGACATCGGCCTAGTACCAGGTACCAAATCAATCGAGAACTCAACTTCACGCTCTGGCGGTAATTCATTCACTTCTTCCGGAAACACCTCAGGAAAATCACACACCACCGCCAGATCGCAAATCACCAGTTTATCTTTAGCTTCCAAAGTCGCTAACAGCATAAACAACTCTGCCCCATCTACTACTGCCTCATTCACCTGCCTTGCTGATAGAAACAAACTCTTTCCTTCCTCAATCTCAGGAAAGATCACAGTCTTATCAAAGAAGTTGATATAAACTCGGTTAAACACCAACCAGTTCATACCCAGAATAACGTCAATCTGCACTAGTGGAAGACACACTAGGTCCATCCCAAAGTCTCTACCAAAAATACTCAAAGGACAATTTAAACAAACTGAAGTAGTAGTCACTGAACCCTTCGCAGGAGTATCAATCACCATACTACCATGCATCTCAGATATCTCTAACTTAAGTTTCACAGCACAATCCAAAGATATAAAGGAATGAGTCGCACCTGTGTCAATAATAGCTACAAGAGGAAAGCCATTAATATAACACGTACCTCGGATCAAACGATCATCTGCAGAAGTCTCAGAACCCGATAAAGCAAAGACCTTGCCTCCCGACTGGTTCTCTCTCTTCGGCTTAGGACACTGTGGGCTAATATGACCCAACTCTCCACAGTTGAAACAAGTCACAGTCTTCGACCGGCACTCTGCAGCCAAATGACCACCTTTTCCACACTTGAAACACTTCCTCTCAGCACTGGTACACTCATGGACACGATGTCCAGCCTGACCACATCTGTAACACTTAGCAGGGGCACTAGAGTCTCCCCCACTAGGCCTCTTCATTCCACTCTGTCTCTGGAAACCTTTGCCAGCTGCATACGGTTTCCCACGATCATTCTGATTCTTGCCTTTCCTATCAACCCTCTGCTGATAGCTTTCCGCTCTGGCCTTGGTATCCTGTTCAAAAATCCTGCAACAGTCAACCAAATCAGAAAACACTCTAATCCGCTGATACCCAATAGCCTGCTTGATCTCGGGACGTAACCCGTTCTCAAACTTCACACATTTCGAAAATTCCCCAGCAGCCTCAGCATAGGGAGTGTAATACTTCGACAGCTCTGTGAACTTAGCAGCATACTCAGTAACAGACCGATTGCCCTGCTTCAATTCCAAGAACTCTATCTCTTTCTTTCCTCTGACATCCTCTGGGAAGTACTTCCTCAGGAATCTCTCTCTGAACACCGCCCAAGTGATCTCAGCATTCCCAGCAGATTCCAACTCAGTGCGGGTAGCAACCCACCAATCATCTGCTTCTTCTGACAGCATATGCGTACCGAACCTGACCTTCTGGTTATCGGCACACTCAGTCACTCGGAAGATTCTCTCGATCTCCTTCAACCACTTCTGAGCACCATCTGGATCGTATGCTCCCTTGAACATTAGAGGATTGTTCTTCTGGAACTCACTCAGTTGACGAGCAGCTCCCATTCCCACAACATTCGGATTCCCTCCAAGTACTCCAGCTAGCATACCCAGAGCCTCAGCAATCGCAGCATCATCTCTACTACTTCCAGCCATCTCTATTCTGAAAACCCAACAAGCTAAAACAATAAGTACGGATAGGGTTACACAACACCTATCACATACAGGGAAACAGAATAATTACGACTCGACTCGACCGACTATGCTCTGATACCACTAATGTAACACCCTTCTAAAATACCCCACATATTTAATTAAAATAGCAATATATCAATCAGAGTAATTATGCAATTAAGGGTGTCACACAATCATTTCACACCATTCACCATAATATTTAGGCATGCTCATTATTTAATTCAAAACATAAAGCATTGCACAATACGCAGCGGATAGAAATCAAATCAATCATGCAAAACATGTAACACATTACATGTAAAATTATTCAACAAGGTAAAACATCCCGTCCCGATGTTACATCTATCATAGCATGACCCACTAAAGAGACTACACTAGACTCCAAGGACTAGCTTCTACTCAATCACTGCTCGTTACCTGAAAACATAGTTGTAAGGGTGAGTTCCTCAATCGATATAATAAGCGTTATAAAATATCATGCAATGTTAAGTAAATTAACACATTTCATCACCCAAATCAGATTACACATTCAGCAACGACAATATCAACTCAAACATCATACTCAATACCAATACAACTCATACAACACACAACACACGTATAATACTGGAATGCATCCATTCATATTATACGCCATACATACATTATGCAATGAGACTCCATGCATGCGGTACCGACTATTCGTGAACATATAGTTCAACCTCACCGATCAAATCCAGATACGGCTACCAAGCCCACAAGTCCCACTCATTTGAGACCTAGTGACTCACTCACTAATTCCTCACCATGGGAATTAGCTACCACCCCAAGGGCCATGCTATGCACGCTAATCACCTAGCATGCAGCATCAACAACAATCTACAATGATTTACTCACTAATTCCTCACCATGGAAATTAGCTACCACCATAAAGGCCACAATATGCATGCTAAATCACCTAGCAATGCAAAATCATCAACAATAATCCACAATGGACATATGCTCACACTCTAAGCCATAAAACAGTCCATTCACCAACACATGCATAATATATACATTCACAACATTATGCATATTTTCACACATCATCAGCATATTTATCACATAATCATATCATGTCATGCCAATTAATCAATCACAGTATTAGCACACTCTACTAATACCTATACTACTCAAAACAACGGGAAATGATCCCTACTATATCACATACCGATATAGGCCAACCATCAAATATGTACACAACATTTAAATACCAATTTTCCCACTTTTCAACAGTGTTAACCGGTTAACGTCCTGGGTTAACCGGTTAACGCAGGACAGAACACGCTTCCTGGCCAATTTTAACAGTGTTAACCGGTTAACGCCCTGGGTTAACCGGTTAACGCAGACAGAACATCAATTTTCACAAATCACAACAGTGTTAACCGGTTAACGCCCTGGGTTAACCGGTTAACGCAAGCAAAACAGCAATACTTCACAATTCCTAACAGTGTTAACCGGTTAACACCCTGGGTTAACCGGTTAACGCAAGACAGAAAGCTGTTCCTGCGCTAACACGAAGCAGAATGCAGAATTCTCCGCATTATCCGCCGTTGGAGGACTTCCGGACCTCCGATTCCGATTCCGTAAAAAGCTATACGTTCGGGAAATCACAACTCACACAAATACAGATTCAATTACAGCTTTAACACAACTTATCCAACACAATTTTTCAGCATTCAACATCCCAATTAGGGTCAATTCAACGGTTTATCACTACCCATTACATGTTAACCCATAATGCCCATTAAACGACGATAAACCCCCCTTACCTGAGTTAATCCGGCGAATCTTTAAGCTTCAAGCTTTTCTCTTCTCCAATCTTCTTCCTCTTGCTCTGTCTCTTTGCCCTTTTCCTCTTTTTAGCCGCTTCTCTGTTTTTCACGTGAAACCCTTTCTTTACCAAATGGGACTCTTTTTCTTATTCCCAACTTATATATATTTTCCAATAATTATTATTCCCATAATAATAATAATAATAATCCAAAAATTCCAATTATTTAATTAAATTAATAAATATAATATTAACTTAAATTAAATAATTATCTTATTTTTATCGGGGTGTTACAGTGGGCGCCAACTGATAATCTTGGAAGGTAAAACAATGAAGCTCCGGGTCGTAGAACTGAAGAAGGGTCTGCAACGACACCGGATCGACTACCATCTTCAACAGCGTCAGAATATCCCCAAACAAGTCAATAAACCCCTTCTGGTTACCACTGGTTATCAGGCTACTCAACTCGATCAATGAAGTCAACGGCTCACGATGAAAGCTGTAGGAACAAGTCTTCCGCTTTGGCTCTGGGACCGTTGCCATCTCTATCAGTGAACGAGCTCTGGAATGTACCTGAGAAATGATATGCATGCAGAGATTAGTTTTTTTTTTTCTTTTCTTCTTCTTTTTTTTTTATATTGCGTATTTTTTTGAAAATAAACATGCTATGATGCAAATGATGCAGACACAACTGACTGGCCGTGCATCTCTGATCACAAGGTCGAAGCTTCGGTTTAAACTCAGAACCCCAAATCCATTTGAAACCCAAAGTCAACTGAGAACTGTCATCTGAACCCAAAGTCACCAACAAAACCACAAGTCACCAACGGTACCTGTAATAATGATCAAACCCTTCCCCACTCACGGGTGTCGTCTAGGCCAGGGTAAGGTCGGGAGAAACGCAGCATAAATAACCTTTCGCAGAATATTATCATATACACACCTGAAGTATGTAACGACAATATCCCACCAGGGTCTGAACTGCTCGTGATATCAATGTTCCGCTAAGTGGCGCAATACCACCCGCTTCCCATGAATCACTCTATTCCTAAGCATCCTAGATTTCACTCATGGCCTGGGTATTGGGCCTTTTACCTCAAGTAACTCCCACCCCAACAAAGAGAAACAGACAACCAGCCAGCCAGATAAACAATGAATGTGAATGAATGCAAACACAAGTGCAAACATAAATGCAAACAATTAATGCAAACAATAAATAATGAATGCAATAACAAAACAGCAAACAGCAACCAAAACCCTAACCTAGAGAGCGCTAGGAGAGACTCGCTTAGGGAAGACGGACCAGCACAGGTCAACTTCTCTAGTCCCCAGCAGAGTCGCCAGTTGTCGCATTACGCGAAAAACCGGCGGGAAACAAGAACAACAGAGCCGCCACCGTGCGTTATTTATCCCAAAAGAGGGAAAGGAAACGCTCAGAGTAAACCTGGAAAAGACGTGGTCTCGCGACCAAAGAGAATGGGATCGGGAGTCGGTTATGCGAAGGGAAGGTATTAGCACCCCTACGCATCTGTCGTACTCGACGGGATCCACGCACAAAAGGAAGGAAAATGGTTGCTAAAACACTGCTCACACACACACACTGGCTGAAAGAGACACAAGAAAACAGACTGAAACTGACTCGGCAGGATATCGCATCCTGGGCCTACTTAGTCTATCAAGCATAGACATCAGAGTCTAAGTAGTTCGGACTGGGGAAACGACACATGCTCGCTAGGATATCGCATCCTATGCATACGTATCTCCTTGGACGAAGGAGAATCAAAGCATTCGTAGCTCGGCTAACACGCACACAAACAAACACAGGCAAAGGCAAACGTGGAGCCTGAATGCCAATCACTGGACTTACATCAGCATCCGAACCAAAACACACACAAGAAGGCAAACGTGGAGCCCGAATGCCAATCACTGGATTACATCAGCATCCGAACCGAACACACACAAAGAGTGTGGAGACAGAAAGGTTAAAAAGAAAAGAAAATGCGCCCGGAGAGATCAACTCAATCTCCTGCCTACGTACCTCATCTGGTATGAGGATCAGGGCGACGTAGTTCCCCTACGGAGGGACAACAGGCCTAGCCTAACCAGATAACAGAGGGAGACACAACTAGGGAGACTACGACTCGAGCCTAGATGTTATCATGCAAATTCATCCCTAAGTCAAGGTTTCTAGCTAACTTGCACAGGAAGCAAGCCTATCATAAACATGACTTGCACAGGAAGCAAGCCAAACCAAACTTAACTTGCACAGGAAGCAAGCCAAACTAAACCTAACTTGCACAGGAAGCAAGCTAAAGCAAACACACAAGCACAAGTAGCACACACTATATGCAAGCAATGGGCTCAAACAAGGTTAGGTTTTAGTCGAGGGGTCATATCAACCTCAACAAACAAACCACTGTAACTGGGTAGTGTTAGCTCTTAACCCTAACATTGAGAGTTAGGGTGAAGCTGATGAAAGGTGAGTGAAGATGAGACTTCACAGCTCTTATCCCTGGCCTGGGAGAGCTTAAGACAAGAATGTGTGGGTTCAGGAAGTGGGAACCCTTCTACACATTTGACACTGACTCAACTGTACAACTGTACAAGATCTTGGGTTAGTATCTGCAATGCATCAACACAGTGGTGTGAGCAAAGCAGACGACACACAGAATAGCAGGGGATGGATTGCACATCCCTTATATCTGCCAATGCCTCTTCACTTAGGAGGTCTTTGAATATGTACAAGGACAAAAGTAAACAGTCACAAACATTGCCTCTTAAGGAGGACTTCAGACAGGTGCCTGGCCAAGTAACAGGCCAGGTCTTCCAGACTACATGGAGTAAGGAAATTATACCTCAATGCAAATTGCTATCAAGCAAAGCAAAGCAAAGTTCTCAAAGAACTATTAGCAACTAATGTACCTGAAATCAGTCAAACACAATTAGCATACCAGACACAAAGTTAAAACAAACAGCATAAGCCAACAGACAACACAGTCAAGCATATATGCAAAGCACAAGCTCATAACAAGTGAGCTAAGCAACCTACAAAACAAACAAGTTAGTTCATGATAAACAATCAAACTCATTCAACTTGTATCGATCTCTTTGAAGCATTTGTTGCTTAACCTGAAAAACCAAGCTTAAACATGAGCAACAAGACCACTAGGACAAGCCTAGGGTCAAAAGGAGATAAGAAATTCAAAACAGCAAGGGACAAGTGTCCAAAGTCAAGACAAATCAATCAAGAAGCAAACCCAAGTAGTTTCACATTCATATCATTTACCATTATCATTTCACAAGCAAATTAGGTCAAAGCATGGCAAACAGAACCTCAAAGAAGTCAACAGAATGACTCAACTCAAATCCAATCAAAAACATTTCAATAAATCTTCAAATAATTCATGATCAATCATCATCCATAACATGATAGGCATATCAAATTTCAGCTCATTTGGACCAAAGGAAGTAGGTCAATGAAAATCAGAAAGTCAAAGCAAGTTCAAGCATCCTCATACAAAGCATCAAAACATGCACCAACTTCAATTAATCATAAAACAGAGACAACATATGATAAATGAATGGGACTAAAACCATGACAAACTATAAGATGTCTACAATTCACATATCAAATTTCAAGTCCATCCAATTAAGCATTATAATTTCACAAATCATATGACATCATATGTCACAAAAGTCAACAATTTGGTCAAACAGGGGAGAAATTGCCAATCAATTAGGAAATGCATTCAAAAATTCCAGAAAAAATCACACACATTCTCAACATGCACAAGCATCTTCATGCAAAATTCCAGACCATTTGCAGTTCAATAAGCATAGTAATTAAAATCATGAAGTTGGACATGCATGGTGTGACACAAATTGTCACACCCCTATTCAAAAAATCATATCTCCACAACTAGAAATGATAAAATTACAAACTCTACACCAAAATCACCATGAACATGTCTAGTTTAAGCACAAAAAATTTGAGAAGCATTGGATAATGCATCATCATTTCATAAGCAATTTGGCAAAGCATACACAAAATGGACATACATGAACAAACCCTAGCATATTTAAAAATCCACACATGCAAAAAATCTGGAAAAATCATCATAAAAAACTAGAGATCAAGAGAAGCAATCCACAAAAAATCCCATCAAAATTGGATTAAAATTGAAGAACTTATGATTTTTCTAAGTTGGCCATGCAAAATGAAATAAATATAAAAAAGAAATTGGATTAAATGAATTAATAAACCCGGCCGTGGCATTTTTGTAATTTAAGCGTTCATTAAGTGGAACGCTGCGTTCCAACAGACTGCGTGGCACGGCCTCAATGGTCACATGGGACAGAAACAACAAATCCATGCAAGAAAACCATCAAACACGATCAAATACAATTTCTGGGCTCATATTTTTAGGGTTTATGTGTGTTCATCATCGTGATTTCCAGCGAGAACATTGTTCCACCAAAATCAAAAAAACAACATACCAATCAACTCAACTTGCAGTGTACATCACAAATCCAACCTTGATTTACACTAACTCAAACTATCAAGAGAGAAATAAGCAAAAACATATTTGACAACCAAACTTAGATTCAATGTTTCTTCCTTAATACTCAACCATTTCTTTCGATTCAAAGCTCAATACATTCATGGCAAAAAGATCTGCAAGAAGCATAACACGATTTGGACAAAGAGGTGATTCGAATTTTACCTAATTTTGAAGACAGTGATGGAACAGCGGTCCTTTGGTCGTGTTTAGTGGAAACAACAACTTCTTGATGCTCCAGATGATGAATGAATGAGTATTGAAAGCCCAGTTACCTCAATTCCAGCTCAAAGATCCAACTGCCATGGAAATGGTTCAATGCAACAGTGGTAATTTCTTGCTCTACAGTCGTGAAACAGAGCTTGCAAAGGCCTCCAAAATGATGGTAAATGATGAAACAATCAACAGGGCACGAGCTCTTTTGGAGATTTTCAGAAAAAAGTTCAAGTAAGGAAATGAGAGCTTGGGAGAAAATGAAGTTTTTGATCTGGTTTGTGTGTTGTGGCTAGGGTTTTCAGACTGAAAATGATCAATATATACTCTGTTTAACATTGCATAAGTGTGGTTAGTGAAAATGGTAATTGGTTTTAGCTTAAATGAAGTGTTTTGCCAATTTGCTAAAAAACCACTCAAAAATGCATGGGGTGCATGTTAATGCACGAAAATGGGCTTTAAACAACCTCCAAATGTGATTTCTGAACAATTGTAATTGGTATAATGCATTGGAAATGATTATTTTGAAAGTTCATTTTTCACCTCTCTCTTTTTTAATTCATGCACTTGGAAAAAGGCCATTTTGAATGGATGATTTTTGGTAAGTTGTGATGAAGGATTTGGATAGAGCATATCAAATATGACTTGTAGCAAAAAACCTCACTCAATTTGGCCAAATGGTTTGGAAGATATGCCACTTTGAAGTTCAAAAATTCTTGAGAATGATTTGATCATAACTTGCCAACCATAAATGATAAATGAGTGTTCTTGGACTTTTTGGAAAGGTGAGAGAAATATCTTCAACTTTCATGTTGGACAAAATTTCATTTGAAGCTTGTATGATGATGTAAATTTGAGGAGAAAAACTTTCTATTTTTGGCAATTTCCAATTACAGGTCAACTTACTATTTTAGGAAACTTCTTGTCTGACTTTATTTTCTCCAATCTTGATCTTTGAAATGTCAAATGAGACTTTTATGGACATGAATGAAGCCTTTCAAACCATCTCCCACCTTCAAATCCATAAAATCAAGCACAGTTGACCACTGTTGACCATAGTTGACTTTCTAGGGCTTCTAATGGACTGAACAATGACTGATGACTTCTGAGCAACCAATCCTTGACCAAACCACTTCAAAAGGACCCCTAGGTCATGTGAACATGTTGGACCAACCCTAGGGCCTTGTCTCAATGGAAATTGCACTTGCTTGCTTGATTGACTGATCTCCTAACCAGTTTGACCTAATTTTGTCAGAGGACTTGCACTTGGGCAAAGGATAATGCAATGCTATGCTATGGACTATGTTATGTTAATGACCTAATATGAGAATGTATGTACAAAAGGTAGGTGAAAATTTGAGGTGCTACACACATCCAAGCAAGCACTCCAATAGCTAGCAGTCTTCATTATCTTCCAATGTATCAGATGAAATATTCCTTGATCAACTCAGAGCAAAACATCAGACAAAGACAGAGTAACAGGTGAATCAAAGGGACCTCAAGGTGTTGCATCATATGAAGGCGAAATTCAAGATAACTCAGTCTCAAAATGTTGGCATTGGCCAAGTCCTTTAGCACAGGGAATGTTGCCTAATCCTAAGTCCAAAAGTTTAGATCAAGTTCAACAGTCCACCAAATGTTTTTTAGGGTTTTTCTTGTTATTAAATGTTTTAAGGTCCTAAGACCACAAACAAAACCAAAAGCAAGCAAACAATATATACAATCACAATATATGGCTCAAATGAGAAAAGTGAAAAGGACTTGAAACATAAACAAGTTATATGAAATGAAATGGCAATGGATGATAAATGACTGAAATTTAAATTGCATAATAGTATATGACTTGAAAGTAAAGCAATATTAACAAGAGTTAGTCAAATGTTAGTTAAATATTAGTGTTGAGTTTTAATTGATTAAGTCATTCTTTGGAGAACACTCAACTATTCATTCACAAGTATGAATCCTTAAACCAAGACATCTTCCATGAGAAGGGCTCCAACTTGGATAATTCAACAAGTATGCCACTAGCTCCCATGAAAGGAAAAAAAGGTCAAGTCTCCATACAATACCATGAAGAATGGGAGACTTACAATCTCACTTACTAGAATGCTATGCCTTGAAGGTCAAATTTAGCTCTATGTTAAGCAATCATAATTGGACTTATGTAGAAGTCACAACTATCTGGGGTTGGGCAATAAAAATATAGGTGTTAATGCATGTTAGAGAGTTGGTACAAAGAACCAAACTCCTAAAACATATCACACATTAAAAGAAAATGGGAAGGACCTATCTCAGTTATACTTGTATTGATTCATCTAACACAAAGTCATTGATGAATCAATTAGCCTTTAGACATTAGAGATTTCATTGGTCAAATGAGGGAATGGGGAAGAATAGGGATGAAGATGAAGAGGGAGGGGAAGATAGAAACACAAATTGATCATGATAGGAATTTCATCTAATCAAAACCATCCATTCATTTTGGGAGATGAAATATACATTTCATCAATCCCCTAAATCCAATGGTTTTGATCCAACAAAAGTCAAATCAACCATGACCAAGGCCAAACAGAAAGTCAAACATCACAAGACCATAAAAAATGGCTCAACAATATTTTTAAACATTTTATCAATTAAAAATCACATTAAAAATGAATTAAAATACATTTTAATTTGGATAAAACCTAAAATCCACTCAAAACACCAAATAAAGGGCCAAGGGATTTATCCTAGGTCAAAAAAGGTCAAAGGATCTTAAATAAAAAATTTCATAATTTTTAGAAAGTCAGAAGTATTTGTAAATAATTAAAAATATGTACAAAAACATTTAATTCATGAAAAATACCAAAATTAATTCAAAAATAATTTTAATTAAATATATGAAAGAGAAAAATATTTAAAGATTTTTGGTGAAAGTCTCATATTTTTTGGATTAAAAATGAAATTATTATGAACTAAACAAAATAAAGGGATTAAATGAAAATTCAGAAATTAAAAAGAAAATAAAAAAAACAAGGGTCATCAGATCTCCCTCATTAATTGAGGTGGCAGATCTGATGGCCAAGCGCGTGCGTTCCATGGTGCATTGCAGTCAACGCGTGGCACAAGTGGTAATCAGAAACAACGAATGAGATTAGAACATGAGAGAAGATCAAATGGTTCAGGATGTTGTAAACACATCACCGGAACTAGGGCTCCGGTCATCTTCTCCGATGGACCTCACCGGACTGGTCCACCATCAACCTTCACTAAAATAAAAAGTGCATACACTAATTTGAAGAGAAAAATGCCAAGAATCCAAATCTGCCCTCAAAATTCTCTAATTCTCACTATATTGAAAGATACATGGAATTGAAAATTGAGGAGTATGAACTGGGTTGCTTCGATTTGACCTCAAAGTAACTTAATCTTGTTGCCTATATTGGTAGGTCTTCAGACAACTAAAGATCAAGCAAAATGATGGAGAATTGAGGGAGAATCGAAGAAGAGAAAAATATGAAAATTCACCTTCAGTTTGCTTCAATTGAACTCGATCTTCTTCTCAATTTGGCTTGGCTTGCTTCTATCGACTTGCAGGAGATGATATTGATGTTTAAAAAGCTTAGACTCTTGGAGTTTCAATTCCAAAACAGAATGAGAATTGAAACTCGATTCTCAAGAAATCTTCAAGATTATCCTTTCAATGGGGTTTGAGGAAGAAACAGGTCAAAGCTTGGGCAAGAGGGTCCTCATTCTGAGCTCAATGGCAATGCATTTATAGACTACCAAGTGTTTTTCACACACTTCCATTCAAAATCCAAAAATAGCAAAATTCTCATGCATGCTTGCATGGGCATGCACAAAGCCCAATCAATGATGTCAAAAGGTCCAAACTCAATTCCAAATGGTGCTGAAATAAAATCAAGGGACCATGCAATGTTGAAATGAAATTTGATCACAAATCTTTCCAAATGGGGCCATGCATTACACTCATGCGCAAGTCCTTCAATCTTGGTCCAAATGAGGTGATCTTGGACTTTTTGGAAAGGTGACATCAAGGGAAACAACTTTCATGTTGAACACATTTCCATTTTAAGCTTGGATTATGATGAATTTTAAGGTGGAAGTTTAAGAAAGCAAACATATATGAAAATTTTCTAAGTACAAAGTCAAATGACCACTTCTTCCACCTTGAATAACTTTTGCTATGAGCTTCAAATGGAAAAAGTTCCTTGATTGAAGTTGTAGCTCTTTCATCCCTCTTTACTTTGGTCACAAATTTGACCTCATTTTTATTTGGCATGAGGGGGTTATTCATTTTAGAAGTTGAGGAAAATTGCTTGTTCAATGGTGATGGCCCAAAATGACCTATAATGTTTCCTCTAGGCACATGCCCTTGCAAGTTGAATTTGAAGTTTCTCAAAGAATAAAAGTTGGATAAGACATCTTTAAATTGATCATGAAACTTGGATGGCCTTCATCTCATAAAAATTATGCATGTTATGGTCCTTGGAAGTTGACCTCCTAACTAGGGCATAGACAAAATGACCTATATTCGTTCACCATAAAAAATGACTTTCCAAGCAAAACTATATCTTGATGTCAACACTAAAGTTGTTTGTAATTTCATAAAGAGTAAATTTTCTCTTGGAATCATTTTCATATGACAAAATTTGTAGGAGATAGGGTCTAGGGAACCCCAATTTTGACCAGATGACTTTCTCTGGTCAACCACCTTGAACCATCTTGCAAACTTGAAGTTTTCTTGATCTTTGGGAATCGTGGAGGACCATATATGTATAAGATGATGTAATATGAAGTATCCCTTGATATACTTTACCAATTGTTGAAGAAACTTGATGAGGAAGTCACACAAGATACCCAGATGAATTAGGGTTTTCAAGGCAAACAAGCTTCAAACTCTTGATGAACTCTTGATAAAATTAACAAATTAAGAACATGGGGATCCATATATGATGTCTAGAACCAATGTGGTTCATTGTTGGATTGATATCCTTGAATTGAGGGTCTCAAACCCTAGTTATGAGCTTGGTGAGGCAATGGTGGATGCACACACTACCTACAAAAGAAACAAAGTTATACATAGACATATTTTTGGTATTTTGGTTAGTAAACAAAGATAAAGTATGATACAATCAAATGTGCTTGGTGATCTCTCCCAATGTAAACCCAATGAAAGAGGGGTCAGGAGGATGCCAAGGTGTGACCCTAAAGCCAATGTAAATGATGAGATAGCATGAGGGATCTTAGGGTCGAAATTGGGGTCTTACATAACCCATTGATGATTATTAGTCAGTGCAGTATGATTTTCATGACAAAGAGATTTTGTATTTGAAGATAAAGGATTGTGATGAACCGTTACTTGAAGAAGGGCCAGAACCTGGTTCTCGTTGGGGCATGGTATTTGATGGAGCTGTTAATTCTTATGGTAATGGAATTGGGGAAATGATTATTATTCCTCAAGGCACACATTTTACATTTACACCTAGATTGACCTTCAAATGTACAAATAATATGGATGAGTATGAAGCTTGCATTATGGGGCTCGAAGAAGCCATTGATCTCAGAATCAAATATCTCGACGTCTATGGAGATTCAGCTTTGGTGGTTAATCAAATCAAAAGTGAATAGGAGTTGAATCAACCCGGTTTGATACCGTATAGAGATTATGCGAGGAGGATATCAACTTTATTTACAAAGGTTGAGTTTCATCATATCCCTCAAGATGAAAACCGAATGGCATATGCTCTTGCAACATTGGCTTCCATGACTGTGGTGAAGTTTTGGAATGAGGTTCCTAATCTGAATGTGATGCGTCTTAATAGGCCACATCATGTATTTGTTGTTGAAGAAATCAAGGATGATAAGCCATGGTATTATGATATCAAATGTTTCCTCCAAAGTCAAATTTACCCTCTTGGGGCATCTTTGAAAGATAAGAAGTCTTCGAGAAGATTAGCTAGCAACTTCTACCTAAATGGAGATGTGCTTATAAGAGGAATTTCGATATGGTTTTGCTCAGATGCGTGGAAAGACACGAAGCAGCCCTATTGATGACAGAGGTCCATGAAGGTTCCTTTGGTACTCCGTCCAATGGAAATGCTATGGCAAAAAAGATGTTGAGAGCAGGTTACTGTTGGCTGACAATGGAATCTGATTGTTACAAGTTTGTGAAGAAATTCCACAAGTGTCAAGTTTATGCGGATAAGATTCATGTGCCTCTGACACTATTGAATGTCATTTCCTCTCCATGTCCCTTCTCCATGTGGGGAATTGATATGATTGGCATGATTGAGCCCAAAGCTTCAAACAAACATCGTTTCATTCTGGTGGCTATTGATTACTTCACAAAGTGGGTTGAAGCGGCATCATATGCAAATGTGACCAAGCAAGTTTTTGTAAGGTTTACCAATAATCAAATTCTATGCCGATATGGTGTGCCAAGTAAGATCATTACTGATGATGGATCGAACTTGAATAACAATATGGTAGAAGCTCTTTGCAAAGACTTCAAGATTGCACACCATAATTCTTATCCATATAGACCCAAGATGAATGGGGCCGTTGAAGCTGCAAATAAGAATGTCAAGAAAATTATCCAAAAGATGGTTGTGACGTACAAAGATTGACATGAGATGCTCCCATTTACTTTGCATGGGTATCGTACATCCGTTCGCACTTCAACATGGGCAACCTCTTTCTCTCATATTTATGGCATGGAAGTTGTGCTCCCCATAGAGGTTGAGATCCCATCATTGCGTATGCTGATGGAAGCCAAGTTGACAGAAGCTGAATGGTGTCAGACCAGGTTTGATCATCTGAATTTGATTGAAGAGAAAAGATTGACTGCCATGTGTCATGGTCAGTTATATCAGCAGAGAATGAAAAAAGCTTTTGATAAGAAGGTCAAGCCTCGTGTGTTTTGAGAAGGTGATCTCGTGCTCAAGAAGATATTATCTTTCAAACCTGATTCTAGGGGCAAGTGGACTCCTAATTATGAAGGGCCATGTGTTGTTAAGAGAGCCTTCTCAGGTGATGCACTGATTCTTGCAACTATGGATGGTGAAGAGTTCACTCGTCATGTGAATGTCGATGCAGTCAAGAAATACTTCACCTAAAAAGAAAAGAACAACTCGCTAAGTTGAAACCCCGAAGGGCGACTTAGGCAAAAATGAGCATCTCGGTGGATTGAAAACCCGAAAGGGCGATCTAGGCAAAAATTAGAGACATAAAACAGAAAAATTATCCCGATAGATTAAGTACCTCATCTTGGGGCAATCTAGGCAAAAATTAGGGATTATGGCAAGTAAGTGCATCCGACTAGGTTTGATCGTTGACGCCGCTGAAGCTAGCGGAAATATACCCGAACGTATCGCACGCTCGAACATACAACAAAGTCGTCATCGAACTTTATTTATCCCTAGAGGGAAGGGAAAACATCGATAAAACCCAGGGGGAAGAGATACTGGGTAAGGAAGTCGGTTATACAAGGGGAAGGTATTAGCACCCCAAACCTCCATGGTACTCCATGGGAACCGTTTTGATTGTTGTCGCTTGAATAGGTGTTAACTAGAGATTACTCGCAAAAGAATGGGAAAAGGAAAGGAAATAGATAGAGTGCTCGGTGAGGATTAGGGCCCTCATGCCTACGTATCCTCATAGTGCAATGAGGAATTCAGAGCTCCGTAATTCAGAGAACTAATGGTGGGAGATGAAAAGAAGTGTGATAGAAGTATGGTCTGAACCAAAGAATAATATGATTTGAACTCCAACAAGGGGTGAAAATGTGAACCCAAGAGTAAAACTGGTGTGAACCAACACGTGAGGGCCTACAACATCGTATTGGAGTAACCGGAAAGAAAGGGTTGCCTAAATACGGCTGCAAAGTAAGTAAGGAGATGTTTGTTTAAGCTATAAGGTCTAACAAGACAAACAAATCAGCTCTTGGTTCACAAAAAGGGTACAAGATAGAGCACAAAGGTATAGTGTATTTGGCTCAAAGAATAAGTATATCAGATGAAGTGAAAGAAGGTAGTATACGAAGGTATCATGGAGATGAATGGAATGAGGTGACCGAAGCCACAGAATTTGAATAATTGGGGACAAGTGACTGAAAAGGTATTGTTTGAAATCGAAAGGTGGAAGTGTATTGAAATCCATAGGAGACATAGAATTCGTACCATAGAGGGAAAGGTGGCATGAACCATAAGTGGGGGGTCTAAAACATCATATCACTATATGGTTGTCCGAAAAAGAAGGAATTAAGTGTTTGACTGCATAGCACGAACAACTCTAGGTGCAAAAGCGGACTATTCATTAAGCGTCCTAAAAGGGTATATATGGAATTCCAAAGAAAATGTATTTCAATGTCAAAGATATAATATGTCACTAGATGGACGATTTGTGATCGAAGGTAGATAATGGATTATGAAAGATATGAATGATGCCCTAAGGCGAATGATGAATAATTAGAAGTATGCTCGCCAAGGATTCGCATCCTCGTGCCTACGTATTCTCATTCTGAAATGAGAAAATCAGAGCAATCGTAGTTCGGAACTACGAAAAGAGAGAAAGGGAGATATACAGTGATGAAGATTATAACTTGCACCAACAGAATGGTATCGAGGGAGCTCACAAAGATAACTGGCTTCGAACTCAAGAGTAAAACTGGTATGAACCAACACGTGAGGGCTTACAACATCGTATTGGAATAACCGAAAAAAGAATGAATTAAGTGTTCGACTGCATAGCGCGAACAACTCTTGGTTCACAAGGCGGACTGTTCATTAAGCGTCCTAAAAGGGTGAGAATGAGACCCACAAGAAAGTATTGTTGGGTGCAAGGGAGAATATATCACTTGCTGGGGAGCAAACAATTTGAGATCAAAGAGAAGAATTATCTTGGATCCATGAAGGAATAAACTCTGAACCGAAGAGTAAAGGTAAACCTACAAGTGAGGGGACCAAGGCATCATATCACTATAATGGAATAACCAAAAACAAAGGGATTAGTGTTTGTTACATAGTTGTAATACCTCAAAATTTGCCCCCTCATGCATGCATTCATTTTTAGGTCATTTAACATTTCATATTGCATTTCATCATGTCAATCAGAATTAGATCCAAGAAGCTTGAATATCATCCAAGACACTTTGTGGGTCCTATCTGGGTGATCAGTCAACATAAGAGAATGGCTTGAGATACTTCCAACATGTTCAAATGGGGTCTATTCATCAGTCAAAACGTTAATCTTGAAGGAGCAAAAGTTTGTTCATGAGCTGTCATGCTCGCTAGGCGAGCATAATGGGTCGCCTAGTGAGTCCCAAGGAAAGCCACCAGAATCACCTACGCTCAGAGGAATTTCTTGAACTGTCATGCTCAATATGCGAAGCCCACGCGTTTCGAGAAAAAAAAACGAAAAAAAAAACGAAAAATAAAATAAAAAATAAAATATAACAGAAAAATCTTGGACTTGGACCTCTCTCTTTTTGAGCCCACAAAGTTACCAAAATCAGGTTATAAATTCTAGACTTCCATCTCCCAAGAAACCCTGGGGAAAAAGATAGTGAGAGAAGAGCCAACAGAGTTCAGAGCAACCTCTAGAGACTGAAAGGAACTCATCTGCAAAGAGCCAATTCCATCTCATATAAACCCTCAGATTGCTTTGCAAACCCAACCGGGCAATTCAATTTCATTCGATCTCTCCAATCAGGTTTGCCCTATTTCCATTACTCTATGCTTTCAATTTGAATGCTCTGAATGTATGACGTATTATCGTTAGGTTTTGCATGTGGGCACATGTTTTAGTATGTATGTCAGGTCTTGATGTGTGGATCCTTGCCTCTGACTTTGAATTTTGATACCCTTTTGATGCATGTGTTTAACAAGAGGTTTAGGCCTCCTACACTTGGTTGCTTTTTGTGAGCTTTTTTTGTGAATTTTAATGGCATGATTCATGTGGTTACATTTTGATTTGGGGCAACTCTTGATTGCGCCCTATCTTGTCACTCTAACCTGTTTGTTGAGTTTTTTGTGAGGGCTCACATGACTCCTGAAAGGATAGCTTGCTTGTCATTCCACTTTATTTGTGGGATACCACCTGGAGGTTTATTCTGATTACCTGTGCTGACTTGCTTTCTTTGGTGGTGCCAGCTTGAGAGATCTCTGGGTTTCTTGTGTCGTTAGTTGCTATTACTTCGGATCTTTATCCGTGTGGTACTTTTACATCTTTCCCGCATTTTACCGCTTTCTTAACTGGAAGACCTCAATAGGAGGCAGTGTTTTCTTTTGTTTGTTTACCTTCATGCCCAAAGACCTCCCAGAAGAGGCATCAGTGCTAAAGACCTCCCTCCGAGGCAATTGACGGATAAAAGGGATTAGTAGTCAATCCCCCGTTATTCAGTGTGTCGTTCTTTAAGATCACACTACGTGTCGATGCTTCAGAATAAAATCCCAAGATCTTTTGTCCGGTCAGTCAGTGGAGAGGGTTCCACCTTTCTGAATCCCCACTTTTTGTCATAAGCTCACCCTGGCCAGGGTTAAGAGCTATGGGGTCTTATCCTCATTACCCTTTTGATCTGCTCACCCTGACGTTCAATGTCAGTGGTTAAGAGCCCGTTTGATTACCCTTCCATGACTTGTTTGTCGAGGTTGATATGACCCCTCTTGACTAAAGCCCTACCCATGTATGTTTGAGCCCCCTTGTTGGCGTGTTTACTTTAAGATACATGTTTTGTGTGGTGTGATCGTCTCCCCATAGGGTTGCTAGGCTTCGTATAGTCTCTCGTTTGCATGTCAATTAAGGTAGCGCGGTCCCTTCGTCTAGGACTGCCTCTTTGCATGAGCATGCCTAAACACCCCAACTCATTGATTTTTCTTCTCCTAAGAACATGTTTACTCCTTCTACTACAGGCGAGTAAGTCTCCAAAGGTCGAGCATCGGGTAGATTGCGTAGTAACGTCGTTCACCCTAAAACACAACCCTTACCCCCCGTAGTTAGCCGAACTACAGCTTGCTCTGATTCTCATTCCATATGAGATACGTAAGGTTAAGACGTGATGTCTTAGCGAGCACACTCCTCTTTAACCCCTAGGTAGCCGAGCTACGAAGACTCTGATTCTCATATTCAGATGAGATACTTATGCAGTGGATGCGACATCCGTGCGAGTCATTTTCTTTTGACCCCCATTTTAGTAAATAGTACATTAGATAAACCTACACCCTTTAGACAAGAACAACAAAAGTGGATCCCGTAGAGTACTACGGATGCATAGGGGTGCTAATACCTTCCCTTCGCATAATCGGCTCCTGAACCCAAGATTTGGTTGCGAGACCTTGTCTTTTCCTTTCCTTTCTCCCAGGTTTACTTCGAGCGTTTCCTTTCCCTCCTTTGGGATAAATAACGCACGGTGGCGACTCTTCTGTCATTTCTTTTTTTCGCCGGTTGTTTTTTTTCGCATTCTTTTTTCAGGTTGCGACAGCCAGCTGTCGTAACCTGAAAAAGAATGCGAAAATAGTACAAACAACTCTTGATTCACAAGACGGACTATTCAATAAGCGTCCTAAAAGGATGTGAATGGAATCCAAGGAACAATAATATTTTATCTCAAAAGGATGGTATTGATTGAATGAATGAAGAATGATTGATTAATAAATAGGGTAGCTCGTGAAGTGATGCTTGCTTTTCGCAAGTATACAAACGCGTCAGAGTAATATAAAAGATTGTCGAATCCACAGAGACCAAGTGTCAATCTATCGTTATCTATTGTTATGGTGCTTATCAAAGGCAATCGAAATAGGTGTTTTTAGAGTGTGCAATGAAAAGTAAGGTATTGAAATAAGTTTAATTAATAAAGACAGGGTCGAATGTAATTCACGTGATCAATTAATAATCCAAGTACTTTCTAATAGAGCTACTTATGGGCAATGTTTCCTACTTTAAAAAGAACTAATTTAACAGGAACTGTCGCTTTCGCGTATTCAGAACCGAGTTGTACTCCCTAATCAAACCCTCTTATTGTCACTTATAAAAAGGCGCGCATTGCGTTAGAGTAGTAAACCTATTTTTAAGAAATATAGTATCTTGACTAAGTTGAAAAGTATTATAACCTGGATTTCTTAACCAAAAGAGGTTCTCACGAACCAGACTCTAAACTTATAAATGTCCGAAAATAGTTTTAAAATCTCGTTTCTTCTTAAGTTAAAAACTCCTAATGAACTAAACAAAGCGCTTTCGCTGTTTTTGAAATAGTTAAAAACAATTAAGTTTAAAAAGACGTTGGACGACTTTCGATCTTACCCAACGAAATTGAAGTGCGGGAAAACTTAAGTTGAAAGTTAAAATAGCCCTTAAGTGTTTCTACGAACAATTGTACGGATTATCGGTTCAATTACGATCCTTACATCCTAACCTTATAGATTTAGTTAGACATGGTAAAGTAAAAGTGCATTAAAATAAATAAAAGTAGTGCGAGTGCGGAAAGTAAATAAAGTAGTGCGAGTGCGAGAAATAAATAATTTAAAGCGAGTGCGAGGAAATAAATAATTTAAAGCGAGTGCGAGGAAATAAATAATTTAAAGCGAGTGCGAGGAAATAAATAAAAGTAAAGCGAGTGCGAGGAAATAAATAAAAGTAAAGCGAGTGCGAGGAAATAAATAAAAGTAAAGCGAGTGCAGGAAAATAAATAAGATAAAGACAAGTAATAAAAACCTGCTCCAATCAGAGGGTTGAATAAATTGCAAAGCGGAAATGAAAATGGCGGCAGGATTAACTTCCTTCCAAAGTGCTCCAAACTCGATTACAGACTCTATCACAGACTTGATTACACAATTGTGGTAACACTCCAATGCGAAGCGATTACCACTTTATAATACTGAATATATGCCTAAGTGAAACAAAGTTGCTCTGAGTTTGCCTCTGCTCTAAGTTTGGATGATTGTAAAAGTGATTTCGAGTTTCTATTTATAAGCAAGTAAAAAGATGGAAATGACAAGGATGCCCTTCAACTTGAAAATGGGAGGGAAAAACTTTCCTCTTGTGGCGCCCGCCACAAGGCCAATCTGAGGTGCCTTAGTGGAAGTAGTGGGGAACGTGGCAGTTGAGGGAAGTTGAGCTTGGACACGTCATGGCAGGGTCTATGGTGCCAACCATGGGGTAGGCCACAAGTACAAAATGCTAAATTTTAGGGTTTTTAGCTCTTTTTTACTCCTTTTCTCGATTGGGGCTCCGATTAAAGTAAAAACCTGAAAACAAAGAAAAACATAGTAATAACACAACAAAATGATAATAAAACAACTAGAATGCATGTGAAATCGGAGTCGAAAATACGGTAAATTTCAGTGTTATCAAACTCTCCCACACTTAAACCTTTGCTTGTCCTCAAGCAAAACATTAAAAAGCTCATAAAAGAAAATTTGTGTAAACGAGTGCTTCAGGTAAAAATTCTAAGTTCAAGTCGGGATGCAGTGATAGGTACTAACTGAGTGAACTAAGGGTATCATGATGACACTAATCCGCAAATACGGACATAAACTTCATTCCTATATTAACCAACCCATATTATCCCACAATACCTAGGCCTGCCTCTTCATCTCTTTTTGTGTCCTGTTCATTCAGGCGCAATCACATTAAGCCCGTTATTCGTACATGCTTCATAGTAGAGTGGCCTGTTAGTGATTATGATATGAGCATGGGTTTTTGGAACATAAATATGTGTAAACCCTTTTATTAGACCCAACTTTAGTTGTGGGGGATCGGATCGTAATCCGCCCTACCGAGTTCAGTGCCAGATACCTCTGAACTAACTAACAGTGGGTAAGTTTTTCTTTTTCTTTTTCTTTTTGTAGCAACTTTTTTACAATTCTTTGGTTTAAATGACTTTGTGAGGGTCACCTATACCGGAGTTGCCTTTTTGCTTTCTTTTATTTTATTTTTTGTTTTTCTGGATCATTCACTTATTTGCATCGGTTCCCTACGTAGAGGATGCGTAGGTCGGAGCTGACTGCTGAGATAAACTACTAAGGACTTATACGGAAATGATGATTAAGGCCATGGTATATGGGGTTTAAGGAGTGGTTCCTATATTTATGAAGTCTATGGTGCTAAAATAATACTGATGTTTCGCAAAGTTCTCCCAAGTCACCGCATCCTTACTCAAAACATGTCTTTAAAACCTAAAAACTTTCGGAATAACACTATTTTCTTTTGCAAAAATTTTTTTGGTGGGGCTAAAGGTATGGGGAGGTAGGATTGTACTAAAGATCTACTATATTTGGTGACTCGTCAGACTCATGCATTATACTTAAAAGCAAAATAAACAACTAAAAGGAAATAAAAATAAACTATATAAAAATAGCAAAGAAAAAGCGACAAAGGAAAAAACGAGAAAGGTAATAAAGAAAAGACAATAGAGTCTCCTCCCACACTTAAATCGAACATTGTCCCCAATGTTTCGAAATAAGATAAGGGAAGAGTTACCTGACAACCTATTGCTGACCACTAGTGCCCTCGCCATCCTGAGGTGGACGACGGGATCGGGTACGACGACGATCTCTCTGAACCATCCTCGCCTGCAGGGCATCCTGAGCGGTCCTCACCTCTTGAAGGTTACCCAAAATGGTACCCTGAGTGTTTTCTATGAGAGCAATATGCTGACGGTGGTGGTGTTGCTGACGGGCTTGTGTATCTATGATCGTTTACAGAGACTGTAGAACAGTGTCATAGGACCTGTCTGTCCTCCGCTACGACTCTTGCATGAAGCTCATGTTATTCGCCAGCTGTTGTTGAATGGTAGAGAGTAGGTCGTCACGCCTTTGCTCTCTAGCCATGTGGTCACGCCACATCTCCTCTGTAATATAAAAGCCAGGATTGGTACCTGCAGAAGAAGAAGATGGTGCGGTGTGTGATGGTGAAGGATGATGGGGGGACATATGGGGTACGGGAGATCTCTCTCTCTGATCATATTCATCATCAGTGTCATGTCCCGCCTCATCAGGAATGTTAGGAGGAAGAGGACCTAAAACAGGTGGAGCATCTAAAGCGTAGGTCCAATTCCTTTCATCTCGTATATCTGTACGTCTAGTGCACGGTAAAACAACAGACGGGATGGCTACACCATGAACCATAAGCATATAGCCTCCTTCTCTCCTCGAGCGGCACAATTTCATGTCTCTCAGAAATTTTAGCTTAATTGTGCGAGGAGGTAAGGGGTCTAGGGTAGCCATCTCATCGTTCAGGTTAAGCGCCCGAGCAATAGATGTAATCAATCCACCAAAAGAAATCGGTCCCGCTTTATTCAAAGTTAATGTCATATGGGCAAGCATGAACGGGACCGAATTAATACGTCTATTTGTGAGGCTTCCTTGTAAAAATAGAAGCTCTTTAGCATTAACCTTATTTGAATTCTCCCGACCAAAAATAGTGCATCCCAATAGATATCTAAAAACTCTGATGGCCGGGTTATGGATAATTGAGGCAAGAACTCCTTCAAAAGAGTTTATGGAAGTGTTTGATAAACGCTCCCAGAAGGAAAATACCTCAACAGACCATTCAGAATCCAAAGGGGCCTCACAAATAGCACCGTCCCCGTGAGGGATTCCTAACAAACTGGCTAGTTCGTCGGTACTGAATTGGTATTCAACATCAAACATTCTAAATTTGACAGTACCAACTGTGCTAGCAGTGTTAGGGTTGACAATATAAATTAAGGAACTCAAAAATTCAATTGTCAACCGCTCATAGGTAGGTTCTTTATTGGAAAAGAAATTATGCAAACCTAAATTATCTAATAAATGAAATATGCTATGATAGATACCTAAAGTGTAGAGACAGTTTTCGTCAACATACCTTGTCGGGAGGATTTCCCGATTTTGCAACCGTTCAATAATTTTTCTTTGTCTATCCCCCGGTTTCCCTCCTCGAAGAATGAATCCGTTAAACTCCATTTGAAAGCTCTTGAGAAGTGATGAAGAAGATGAAGTGGTTTGTGAAAAGGTTGGATTTTTACGAAATCCGACGGATGAAAATGAAAATGGAATTCGGAAAGATGATTTGTACGGTGTGGTGGTTAGAAAAGTATGAGCTTTTTGTGGGTTCAAGGATGTTTTTCCAAGGTGAAAAAATGGGTTTGGAAGGTTGTAAGTTGCAAAAATGGTGAAGAAAAGGGTTCTGCCCCGACCTTTTACAGACGCTGTGGCGGGCGCCACAGGGTCTATGGCGGGCGCCACAAGGCAAAATCTGGTTGGGCCGGATTTTGGTCCTTTGGTTTGGGCTTCTCTTGTCTTTTGGCTTTGAGGGGTCCGGATATCATTTGTCTTGTGTTTTTCCTAGTATCTTTGACTTGCATAATTTTATAAAGGTAAAAACAAAAAATAAAAAATGAAACTGAAACAAAAATTAAATATAAATAAATAAATAACTGAAAAATTAAAATGCAAATAAAACAAACATAAAACATATATAGATAAAAATAGTAATACTAATGTATGGATGTAGTTTATATAATATTCCAAATGCGATAATATAAGATGAGTTATGTAAATACGAGAAATATAAAAAAAAGATAAAATAAGATGAAATGGTAAGATCATATAGTGGGGATGTCATCTTCTTGAGAGGCTCCACGGAGCATGGCTACCTCCTGCTTGAGCTTTGCGATCTCCTGATATAGACAGTCGGCTTCAGTTGCATGGGTGAAATCAGACACTCCCATCTGTAAAGTGAGGTCAGCCACCTCCTGTCTAAGCGCTGCGATCTCTCTACGACACTCAGCAATCTGAGTGCGGATGTCGGGTGTCTGCAATAAAAGATTATTAGAGAAAACAACGATTCTGGGAGATGGTGGTGTAGGTGTGTATTCAGCAATGGGTGGTGATCTCGGTTCCTCGACGGTCTCTCCCTGGCCCTCCAGAGCATAACTCCAATTCGCTGGATCATGCACACTGGTCATCATAGGATCTGGCAGTGTGAAGTAATGGATAGCCTCGCTGTCGACTAGCAGTCGGAACTGACATGGGTGGAAAGAGGCTCTCCTCATCAATCCTCTGGTCAAACAGAAGTCGATGTCCATGGTAGTGTACCTACAGTAGATCCGGAGATGTGACAACTTGCGAGACAGACCTAAAGCGACAACAATCTGCGTGATGATTTCGCCCACATGGATGACTCCTTCGGTAGATCTGGAGATACCGCTGAGACTGTTGTAGCGGTGTAATCGTTACCATTGGAAATATTAATTACATCCAAGGTAAATCATACAAGGTAGAGTCGCCACCGCACTTCTATTTATCCAAAGGAATGGCTAGAAAGCGAACAAAAGCCTAAGAAGTTTTGCAAGAGAAAACTAATAAAAGAAACAGAGATCCGGGTAATGGGGTAATTATTTCATGGGAATGTGTTAGGCACCCACAACATCCTAGGTACTCCTAGGGAGCCCTTTTCACAACTTGTTGCAAAAGGTATTGTTTATGAAAATATTTATTGTGCGAACATGATTGAAGGGATGAGAGAAGAATGTACAAGTTATTTATTTTTGTGTTTGGATGGATGAATCCATTGCCTACGTACCTTCTTATAAAAAGAATAGGATCAAAACCTCGTAGTTCGGCTAAAAGATTTCCAAAACATGGGTGGATTGATTGGTCCAAAAGCCTTAAGGTCTTTTGTTATCAAAGGGAGAAAACTCAACCTGAAAAACCACAAGTCCACCATGTGATGACATCTTCGACATGCTAGTGAGGGGTTAACCCTATAATAAGCATGGAAGTCTTAAAATCAAATCACTAAGGACAAGGCGAGTATTATATCTACCACATGGATAACTCAAACCTAATAGCAGATGGTTATGAAAATTTTGATTATGAACATGGTTGTTGAAACCAAAAAAGAATCACATTTGAGTGAGTTGAATTAACTATTAGACGGTATGGCTAGTGATCGAGAGGGGGGGGGGTGAATAGATCACCTCTTTTAAAATAAACGGATTAAAATTTTTATCAGAGTTATTGAAATTTAGCGGAAGATTTCAGTCCCGAATCGACTTCCGTCTATTCTGAACCGCTACTAGAAAACCGAACACGCGAATTTATTGCTGGATTTGAATTAGAATGACAGAGATTATTAACACCAGAATCTTATCAAGTTGAATGCACTTATCACTAGATCCTAATTCCAATGAATAAAACTCAGCAAACAGTTTTGTCAAACAATTGGTGTGTATGTGATCAATGATGAACAATAGTGGACTTTAATTAAAGAAGTTTTCTTGCCACTATTGTATCGTGAAAAATACAGCCACAACACACTAACTGAAATTACAAAACTGTTGAAAACGTAAAGAGAGATAAGGAAAGAATACGATACGCAGAGATTTGGTAAGGAAGTTCCCCACAGTCGTCCTCGCGTGAGGGTACGTCTCCCTCTCAATTTCTAATGAAATTGAGAACTGTAATTATCAATAATGCCGAATTCGTTGATACAAGGTTACAATACAAAGACAGAATTCTAAATCCCAAGAACTTCTTCTTGTATAAAACCTCCACTTGATCTGAGCTCGATCAAGAATTTCCTGCAAGAAATTGCAAACAATTCACCGGTTCCACGACCTGTTTGCGAAATCACCCGATTTCCAAACCCTATGCTACGGCTGAATCTGTTCTGCAAACGTGACTAACAAACCCGCAAGAACACTCCAGTTCTTGAAGGACAAACCAGTTGGTTTTTCCTCGAAACCCCCTTCAACCTTCAACTCAGCTAGATCCTCGGTCGTTCCACTGAACACCTCAGCTAGACCCTTGATCGTACCACTGAAAGTTATCTCGTTGATCCTTTAATCCGAAGAACAAGAATGATTATGTGTTGATGTTCTTGAAGAAAAGTGATTGAGAAGATGAAGAAGATGAAGTATCTTTCAGGTTTCTATCTGCTCAAAAACAATTGCTGCTACACACTCCTTTGATCTTGTGTTCAACTGTTTTTCTCTTCTGAATTCGTGTTGTTCACTGCTGTCAAAATACTACTTATATAGGAAGGACAAAAGTTGTTAGTAAACAAAACAGACTTATGTATTGATACAAAAAGTTATGCATCGATACATACTGTAAGGTTGATGAATTTTAGAGAATTAATGTAAGCATGGATCGATGCAAAGCTCGTATGTATCGATACATAGAGCATTTTAACTAATCATGAATCGATACAAGGTTCGTATGGATCGATCCATAGAGCATTTTACCTGTCCATGTATCGATACATGACTCGTATGGATCGATACATACTGAAGCAAAAGCGTTTTGTGGTTTACAACACATTTTATGGATCGATGCATATGATCATGTATTGATACATACTGACACAAAATAGTTTTTATGAGTTCTTTTAAGAGATGTATCAATGTGGATCTTTATGTATAGACATGAAACAATAGTATGGGATAAAAACACAAATGAATCATGTAAAATAATGCACAGCCAGTAATTGGACAATGATCACACAATTTGCTATCATTCAAAACTTATTAAAGTAAAGAATTTGCTCACAAACTCCCCCTTTTGATGATGGCAAATTTTTGGCAAGATGTGTGATACTCCCCCTGAGTTTGTGCATATCTATCAACATATCTGCATTTCTCCCCCTTTGCCAACATCAAAAAGAAGAAGAAATAGGTTTATCAAGGCAACATGTTGTAGCAAGACATGGCAAAAATGATAAAGAAGCTAACAATCACAAAGAAGGAAGCTTAAAAGTAAAGAATCACTCACAAAGAATGATAAATAAGGGCAATAACATCAGAAGTAAACAGAAAGTAATAAGCATTTAAGTAGGAGAAGGTGTTTAAAATTTACATAAGGCAAGACATATAATGTACAACTAATCCGAAAGAAAACTTAAGCAATATGCAATGAAATGCAATGAGATGAAGTGGTGATGGGTTAATGTGGATTATAGCCACCACAGGACTCCTCGTCATCTCTAGCAGGATCTCTGAAGCTTGGCGGAGGTGGAGGAGGAGGCATTGCATCTGGATTTTGGCCCATGAATGTGTAGTGCCGGAACCGGTCCTGAACTTCAATACTTCTGAATCTGTCCATAATACCAGGATTGGCACGGCAGTCGTCCATAAAACCAGACATTTCATTGTAGAAAACTTGGTGCCACTTAACCAAGTCCGTGTGCCAAGAGTGTTGGTTATGGTACATCCGTGTGTGTTCGTCATGCCACTCACGATGCTCCTTATGCCACTCACTTTGTTGTACGTGCCAGGATCGTGCCTCTTCATGACGTTCTTTGTTGGCAAGCTCCATCAGTTGAAGCATTTGAGTGAGATGTGCAGTGGATGTTGAAGATGAAGTACCGCCGGAGAACGGAAGAGCCGTTGGTTCAAGTACATAGTTGGTTGGAGACCATCTCTGTGGCACCCAATCACCCCAACCAGCATTGTCATCAGCTACAGGCACATCTGCTTCGTGCACATCAGGCATTTCTTCATCAGGTTGATCTTCAACGACATGAATGCATTCAGAAGGCACATCAAAATTGTAGATTCTTGTTTTGGATTTCCTTTCGAAGAAATAGAAGCATTGACGGTCCTTGTCCCACCGATATCCCATATGAGATAAAGTGGAAGAGTCAAACTCTTGAGCAGCAGATGGAGATATGAGGGGAACTAACGGTATTGCAACATTCCAAAACTTAAGAATTTTCATAATTTGAGACGCATAACCGAGAGCAACATTCTTGGCACTGTTACGCACGAAAAAGAGGCGCTTCACAAAGTAATTTGCCCGATTCAATGGAACCTTATTTTGAAGAATGTACAGGAGATGAATGCTTGCCTTGTCTAACCTAGAGTGTCCACTGTTTGCTGGACGCAGAATGTGCGAGATGATCCAATGGAGTATACGAGGAATTTTCTTTATCATTCCAGACGTAACATGTTCATCCTCACCCAGCGGTCTGTCCAGTTTCAAGATAGATGGAGTAAACTCCCTCAGGTTAAAATCAGTATCAAAATGCAGGTCATGCCAGGACTTGAAATTAAGCGACGGAAGCGGAATTTGAAACACTGTTTCCCAATCAGCAGCTTCAAAAGTATATGTTCTGACACCGATAGAACACTTAAACATATATCCTCTACCAGATTGTAAGCCAGCATAAAATGCACGGATAAAATCCTCATGGTAGTCATCCTTTGTAGACAAAAATGACCCAAGTCTTTGTGCATGTAGAAATTCAACCACATCATTAAGATGCAGATGAATAGCATCATATTTATCAAAGACATGGGGTTTCATAACTAACCTTGTCTTGAAAGAATCCTCAAACTCAATAGCAATTGCAGGATGAAGCAAGTCTAAGGCATTGGGAGGAATGTCTGGTAGCTGCTGAGAAGTACCAACCGGTTCCTTTCCTTTTCCTTTTCCCTTTGCTCTAGCTGGAATGGTTCTTGGAGGCATGGTGATGAAAGGTTGAGGGAAAGTGGAATGAATTTAGGGTTTTGGAGAGAGTGATGATGGAGGAAATTAGGGTTAGCCGCTGGTTTTGGGAGGTATGGGGACTGCTGATATGAAGTTTTGTGACAGGATGTGATAAGAGTGGCTGATGTGTCGATCCATGAGAGGAAAAAAATTTATTTAATCCAAATGGCAGTCAGTATGTGTCGATGCATATTGCCATGGATCGATCCATGTCACGAATTTTTGTATTTAAAGAATCTATGTATCGATACAAACGATGGATGGATCGATACATACTGAACCAATTTTGACATATTTGAAATGCAGAAGACATAAATCGATGCATACATGTTTGGATCGATACATACTGATGCCAAACCAGATTTTAATTAATTTTTATGCAGTATGGATATGCATTATGAAGTATGTCATGATAATTATGCTCAAGTATGATTCACAAATCAGATTTTAATGTTCAAACAATATATGCAAAGATATTTACATAAACGATAGTAAGAAGTTTTGTTCTAACATACACAATCACATAGTTCTAAATGAGATATAGAAAGGAGTGATATTACCTCTGTTGGTGTAACCTTGTGAGGAATAAGTGAAATCTAAAGCAAATCTCATCAACCAAGGTGAGGCATAATATAAATAAGATCAAACAAGCTTAAGACAACAATGGAGATAGATCTAAGATCCCTAATTCACGACGAATGTTGAAGAACGGTTCCATTGCCAAAGATTTAGTGAAAATATCAGCAAGCTGATTTTTGGAATCAACATGCTCAAATACAACGTCTTCTTTTTCAACATGATCGCGAAGAAAGTGATGTCTAATCTCTATGTGTTTAGTGTGTGAGTGTAAAACAGGATTTTTATAAGGTTTATGGCACTAGTGTTGTCACATTTTATTGGAATACGTTTGAGTTGAATGTTAAAGTCTTGTAGTTGTTGCTTTAGCCACAAAATTTGAGCGCAACAACTACCGGCTGCTACCTATTCAGCCTCTGCAGTTGACAAAGCCACAGATACCTGCTTTTTGCTATGCCAACTAACCAAGGAGTTTGAAAACAAGTGACATGTGCCACTCGTGCTTTTCCTATCTGATTTGCAGCCAGTAAAATCAGAATCGGAGTAACCTACTAAGCTACAATCACTTCCTTTGGAATACCAAAGCCCATATTTAGATGTTCCATGAAGATATCTAAATATACGCTTAACAACTTTTAGGTGTGATTCCTTAGGATTTGATTGATATCGTGCACACATACAAACACTAAACATGATATTAGGTCTAGAAGCAGAAAGATACAGAAGAGATCCAATCATACCTCTGAACTTTTTGACATCTACACTCTTACCATGCTCATCTTTATCTAGATTTCCGTTGGTAGGCATAGGGGTGTCAATTGATTTTGAGTCATTCATTCCAAAGCGCTTGAGTAGTTCTCTGCAGTATTTTGTTTGACATACTGTTGTACCCTCATCAAGTTGCTTTATCTGAAGTCCTAGGAAGTAAGTCAGCTCCCCCATAAGACTCATCTCAAATTCACCCTGCATAACCTTAGAAAATTCTTCGACCAAGTGTATGTTAGTTGAACCAAAAATTATGTCGTCTACATAAACTTGAACTAAAAGGATGTGCTTTCCCTTGTGTTTAGTGAAGAGAGTATTATCCACTTTACCTCTTGAATATCCATGATCAATTAGAAATTTGCTAAGCCTTTCATACCAAACCCGAGGGGCTTGTTTAAGACCATACAAAGCTCGTTTTAATTTGTAAACATGATCTGGATTTTCAGCATTCTCAAAACCAGGAGGTTGTGAGACATATACCTCTTCATTTATGACACCATTTAGAAACGCACTCTTTACGTCCATTTGGTAAAGCTTAAAGTCATTAGAACACGCATAGGCAAGCAAGAGACGTATAGCTTCAAGGCGAGCAACTGGAGCATAAGTTTCCTCATAGTTTATGCCCTCCTCTTGGTTATACCCTTGTGCTACTAAACGTGCCTTGTTTCTAGTTATCACTCCGCTTTCATCAAGCTTATTTCTAAAAACCCATTTAGTACCTATGATATGATGATCTTGCGGACGAGGGACAAGTTCCCAAACGTCATTTCTTTTAAATTGATTAAGCTCTTCTTGCATGGACATTAGCCAAAATTCATCAATCAAGGCCTCTTTGGCATTTTTAGGTTCTACTTGGGAAACAAAAGCGAAGTGAGAACAAAAATTACTTATCTTAGAACGAGTCATTACTCCCTTTGAAATATCTCCCAAGATGTTGTCAATAGGATGGTCTTTTGAAGATTTCCAAGCTGGTGGAAAGTCATTCACCTCAGCTGTCCTTTCTTCCTCATCTTCTTCATGACTAGTATCTTCCTCCTTCTCATGGGCAGCTGATCTGGACTGATCAGTTTCCGTAACAGCTTCCTTGAGTATGTCTTCTGTAGATACACCTGCGTCATCAAAAGAAATACCTTTTCCGACACTTTTCGGATAAGACTCATCAAAAGAAACATGGACAGATTCTTCAACAGTAAGTAAATGCTTATTATACACTCTATATGCTTTACTTGATTGTGAGTATCCAAGAAAGATACCTTCATCCGCTTTTGCATCAAACTTCCCAATATTTTCCTTACCATTATTCAAAACAAAACACTTACAACCGAATACGTGAAGATGTGACAAGTTTGGCTTTCTTCCTTTTAAAATCTCATAGGGAGTTTTATTTAAAATAGGACGGATTAAGATCCTGTTTAAAACATAACAAGTTGTGCTAACTGCATCAGCCCAAAAGTATTTTGGTAATCCACCCTCATTTAGCATTGTTCTTGCCAACTCCTCTAAAACATGATTTTTACGCTCCACAACGCCATTTTGTTGTGGAGTTCGAGGATCTGAAAAGTTATGCTCAATACCGTACTTGTCACAGTACTTATCAAAGTGATAGTTTTGAAATTCACCACCATGATCGCTGTGAATTGTAACTATTTTGGAATTCATTTTGTTTTGGGACAGATTTGCAAAATTCTTAAAAGCAGAAAAAGTTTCATCTTTGCTATGAAGGAATATAGTCCAAGTAAATCTAGAGTAGTCGTCAACGATTACAAAACCATAGTAATTTCCACCTAAGCTCTTTGTCCTAGAGGGTCCAAAGAGATCCATATGGAGAAGCTCTAGGGGTCGTGAAGTTGAAATTACATTTTTAGATTTAAAAGAGACCCTAGTTTGCTTTCCCATTTGGCACGCGTCACATAGGTGGTGTCATACCCCAAAATTTGCCCGTTAATCTTTCAAGACATTTTTCAAGGCAATCCAACTCATTTTTTTCAAGACATTGGTCTTAAAGGAACAAAGACCCAGCACACAGGTGGCCAAAATCCAGAAAATGACTTAAACTGGCATGCTCGCTAGGCGAGCAAATCCTTCGCCTAGCGAACCCTTCGCTGCACCACTCGCCTAGCGAAGCTTGCGGATACTAGAAATTTTGGGCTTCATTCTGAGCCCATCAGGTCATAAAAAATCATTATAAATACCAAGACCTCATTCAGAAAAAAGGAGGAGACATAGAGAAAACCCTGGAGGCTAACCAAAAGAATTCAGAGCAACCCTGAAGGAAACCCTGAAGGAAACCCATATGCACAAAGGTTACCTCCGCCCAACTCAACCCGGTACAAACCCTAAGAGTGATCTGCCAATTCAACAGTGCAATTCGATTGCAAACAGGTTTGCACTATCACTACCATTTCATGCTTCCGATTCATAATCACTAAATACATGATGCATGATGATTGAATTTTTGAATATATTGTTAGATTTTGCATGTGAGTTTAAGTATGCATGAATGCGTAAAACAACATCTTGAATGTTTGATCACGTAATTCCTGAAATCACACTGTTATCAAAGAAGAACCTAAAACCCGCAGTCGTTCGCTAGCCCATCGCTGAGCGAACATGCAGCGAAGGTTCGCCAAGCCTTCGCTAGGCGAGGCAGTAGCGAACATGACAGTCGCTGATTTTTCCTGTTCTGATCTGTGCTTATCTGACATGTTTTATTATAACCGTGCATTGTTTACCCGACACTATTATTGCTCTTTTATTTGGTGCAACCCTCTATTGCACCCCGTCTTGATATTCTAACCCGTTTGTTGAATTTTGTGAGGGCTCACATACTCCCGAAGAAGGTAGCTTGCTAGGTATTCCACTTTATTTGTGGGATACCCTTATGAAGATTTATTCCAATTACCTAACTGATTACAAATGTTGCCTTTGAATACATGATCTTGGCCCTCTCTTTGTTGCCTTACGGTATTACGGTCATGTCCCGCGAATGTGGGGATACACTTAGCAAAGACCCTACGATTAAATCATCATGTCCCTATAAGATAAATCATAGTCCCTCAGATGTTGCTTTCGAATGTATGATTTTGTCCCTCGATGGCCCGTCGATGTAGCCTACGGTTAAATGATGATCGTCCCTTCGAATGCTAAGGTATCCTTACAAATGTTGCCTTCAATGACCAATCAGTGACCCTACGATGTCCCTTTACATCCAAAGGATAAGACTACTTACTTCTCAATAGTAAGGACAGTTTTACCCTCATAAGGATAGGAAATACCCATAAAGACCTTGGGTAGGTATAACTCTTAAATGCTTACTCACAACTTAAAATACTTTTCACACCTCACACTTTGCAAAACATCTATTAGAAAATCACCACTTGGTATACATTCGTACTAGAATCATTGCCAAGTTATATTTTTCTAAACAACTTTCAAAATTAAACGAGATAAACACTTTGTATACATTCATACAAGAATCATTACAAAGTTAAACTCTCTTTTCAAAACATTTTCTAAGCATTTCTCAAACACTTTTTCAAACAAGGAAAACATAAGTGATTAAGCAATTAAGAGCCCATGGATAACCATGGATACAAAGGGTGCTAACACCTTCCCTTTGTATAATGTACCTCCCGAACCCAAAATCTAATCAAGGTCTTTCCTATTCTTTTCCACCTTTCCTTATTGGATAAAAGAAAAGTCGGTGGCGACTCTTGCTATCCGCGACATTTGCTTTCCAAAGCAAAAACACACCAAAGTCAGTTCACCGTATGACAGAACTGGCGACTCTACTGGGGACCCTTAAAAAGAGAGGTTACCTTAAAAAAACAAGATCACTTATTTATTCGAATTGTCTGATTTACTTTTAAGGGATTACTTGGGTATTTTATGCTTGAGTGAAAGATCCTACACCCGGATCTAGTGTACCTTAGGTAAGTAGCAAGAGATCATCGCGACTATCCGGCGTATACTGGAATGGTTAAAATAATGGCTACGGTTAACGTGACACTTTGGATGTCCAAATGTTCCTCATGTTTACTTGAGGAAAAATTTGGCGTCCGCGTGGTGTCATCAAAGCGTTAACCAGACCTTTAGAACCCTAATTGACTCATCCTAGCCATTAGAAAGTAGTGAGATAACTGACTTCGGTTCCGACTGGGGTTGGTTGAGACTCGATACTACACTCTTTGAGATTGGACTTTAGGGAAGCTTTGGTCAACCACTTGGTGTTGCACTGAAGGGGACTTAAGGAAAGGTCAATGATTTGAGATCCTTCTAGAACCCGGTTACTATTCTAGGACAGGTTGAACCAACCAAACTTCAGTGGGGAGGGTACTTACCTATGGAACTCATGCCGGCCTTAAAACCTAGGAATGATTGTTGTGTGACTTGTTTGTACTTGTTACTTATTTGACATCATAACATCATAACATCATAACATCACGCATTGTACTAACCATTTCAAGGACTTAGGGGTTTAACTCTGCTCTGTTTTGTAAGGCTATGGCTCCCAGGAAGACCATCCGGATCAATTTTGTAGCAATCTCTCCTCAACTCAAAGATTTAGTGTCAGAACTTCCCGATCATGCTCAGTTCATCAAGAAACATGGTTCTCTCCTCAATTTGGTTACCACTGGTTTCAAAGAAGATATGATGAGAGTTCTATTCCAGTTCTTCGATCCTAAGCATCATTGCTTCACCTTCCCGGATTATCAGTTGGTACCCACATTAGAAGAATTTTCCAGGATGCTTGGGATACCTATCCTTGATCAAACACCTTTCAGTGGTTTAGAAAAGATTCCGAAATCTGAAGAGGTTGCCGCGGCTTTACACATGACAAAGTCCGACGTTGAAACTAATTGGGTAACAAGAAGTGGAGTTAAGGGTTTACTTGCCAAATTTCTGATAAATAAAGCCCGAGAATTCCTAAAAGCTATGAAGGTCCAGGCTTTCGAAGATGTTCTAGCATTGCTAATCTATGGTTTGGTGTTATTTCCTAATCCAGACCAATTCATAGATATGAATGCTATTAAGATATTTCTCACTCATAACCCTGTGCCTACCTTGCTTGGAGACATTTTGCATTCCCTTCACACCCGTACTGTGAAAAGGCAAGGGACTCTCATGTGCTGCGTACCTTTATTATCTAGGTGGTTTATTTCGCACCTTCCTCAATCAGTCTTGAAGAATGAGCAGAATTTGAAATGGTCTCAAAGGATAATGTCGCTCTCCCATTCAGACATCCTTTGGTGTCCTCATCTTAAAGAAAATGTTATCATCATTGACCGTTGTGGAGAACTCTCTAACGTACCACTCCTGGGGATGAGGGGAGGTATTACTTATAATCCTGCTTTAGCCATACGTCAGTTCGGTTGTGCTCGAAGAGATGGTCCACATGAAATGATTATCCAAGGCACTGTGTTTGACTATGACAATGATTCCCAAGGTCTCCGTCAAAGATTTGTACGAGCTTGGGGCATGGTGAAAAGAAGTACTTTGGGACAGAAAAACTCTATTCCTATGGAACCTTATCTCAGATGGGTACGCGCCAGAGCTCGTGAACTTGTCATGCCATATCTTGTAGTCGGACCGCTGATTGTTGAACCAGAAGTTGAAGGAGGTACTCCTCAGATCATTCCTTATCCAGATATGCCTACCAATGTTGAAGAATTGAAGAGATCCTGGATCCAGTTGAGAGAGGAAAGGGATACTTTTGAAGTCCAGTTATGTGCTGAAAGGAAGAAAGTGTTAGAGCTCACCAGTCAGCTTAATGAGGAACGAAGACTCAATGCATATCTTCGTCCAAAAAGAAGCCGTCCCTGGGAGACTTGAGCTTTCATTGTATTTGTACTTTTTTTGGAATGAACATTGATTAAAAATTATTAATAAAAGTTCCTTTCTTGGTGGTTTACGCAAAGTTAAATTCCAAAAGTCCTTGAAAACATTTCATACATTGCATAGCATAACATAACATTGCATAACAGGTATTCTAAAGGATCAATGTTCTCACGGTTTTCCTATTGCAAACAGAAAAATGGCCCTCGAACAAACTGTCAAAGATCTCCAGGCTCAAAATGTTCAATTCCAGGAGATGATCTTGAACTTATCCAAGGGGCAGGAGGAACTGAAGGCTCTCTTGCTCGAGAAGAAGAAAGACAAGAAACCTGTGAGTTACATTAACCCGGGAAGAAGGCTTAAAGGACGGGCTGCAGGAGTCAAGATTAGAATTCCGAAGGATCAAGAAGATGGGACAGAAAATGATTCGGAAGATGAGGAGGCTGATCCTTTCAACCATGAGGACGACGATGAAGATTATGAAGATGAACAGTACTCTCCGAAAGATGATAAGTACAAGTTGCTGGAAAAACGTATGCTAGCCATGGAGGGTCAGAAGGCGCCCGGTCTGGATTTCGAAAGCTTGGGTCTGGTCTCTGATGTGGTCATTCCTCGCAAATTCAAGGTCCCCACTTTCACTAAGTATGATGGTGTGTCTTGTCCTCAGATGCATCTGAGAGCTTATGTGAGAAAGATTCAGCCGTATACCACTGATAGGAAGCTATGGATCCATTTCTTCCAAGAGAGTCTGTCTGGCACACGGTTGGAGTGGTATTATCAGCTCGAGAGCTCTAACATCCGCACCTGGGCTGATTTAGCGACAGCTTTCTACAAGCACTACCAGTATAATTCTGAATTAGCGCCTACTCGGCTACAACTGCAGAATATGACCATGGGCTCTAAAGAAAGCTTCAAAGAATATGCTCAAAAATGGAGAGATTTGGCTGGCAGAGTCAAACCCCCTATGACTGATCGAGAATTAGTGGATATGTTCATGGGTACACTGACTGGCCCATTCTACAGCCATCTATTGGGAAGTTCTTCATCGGGTTTCACTGAACTTATATTGATAGGTGAACGTGTTGAAAGCGGCATTCGAAGTGGAAAGATACAGGCGGCTACCTCTGCAAGCGCCAAAAAGTCCTATCAGGGAAAGAATGAATCAAATGATGTGTACGGTGAAAAGGGTCGTAACAAGAAAAACCATGACCATACTGTTGGAGCAGTTACGATTGCAGTACTGCCATCTCAAAACTTCCAGCATAGACAAGACAGGCCAAGAAGGCAATTTACCAAGATCAATATGACTTTAGCACAAGCACTGCAGGGTATGCTAAAGGCAAATTTAATTACCCTCAGAGGCCCTCATGCGAATCTCAACACTACTTCTCCTCGTTATAATCCCAATGCCAGGTGTGCATATCACTCCGATAGCCCCGGGCATGATACAAATGATTGCTGGTTGTTGAAGAATAAGATTCAGGATATGATCGACGCTGGAGAAATTGAATTTGATCCTCCGGAGACTCCTAATGTCATCACTGCACCTATGCCTAATCATGACAAGACTGTTAACGCTGTGGATGATGATTCTCACATTACTAATGTAGCTGACTTAGCATCTCCTCTCCTGATCATCAAAAAGAATTTATTGCAAGCTGGTTTATTTCCAGGTTGTGCTGAAGATTGCGATCTTTGTATACTCCGACCCAATGATTGCTTGAAATTGAGGAATGGTATTCAACGGCTGATGGATGATCGTACAATTCTCTTTGAAAAGATGGAAAATCCCATTGAAGAAATATCTGTGATTGCTAGGTCCAAAGCTCCAGTGAAGATTACCGCTACTAGAGTACCTGTGAAGATTACCGCTGAGCCCAAGGTAGCTCCCCTAATCATTACTGCACCTGGCCCAGTACCGTATTCCTCAAACAAAGCCATTCCGTGGAATTATGGAGGTGATGTTTACATCCATGGCATAAAGCAAGTTGATAATTCTGTTAATCCTAATGACATTGTCGGGACTAGTAAAATTACTCGAAGTGGAAGGATCTTTTCTCCAGAAATCTCACCTTCCGCCCCTGAAACTCGAGGAAAGGAACCAGTAATCAATCCTTCTCAGTCAAAGACACCAGTCGAAGTTACTACCAAAGATGTCGCCAAGCAGGAGATGGAAGAAATGCTGAAAATCATCCGTAAGAGTGATTTTGATGTGGTAGAACAGTTGGGGCATACTCCGTCTAAGATCTCGATGTTATCCTTGTTGTTATCTTCTGAATCTCATGCCGATGCGTTGATAAGATTCTTGAAGACCGCTCATGTACCTCAGGAGACATCTGTGGATCAGTTAGAACATTATGTTGCTAACTTGGCCGTTGACAATGGCCTAGGCTTTTCCGATGCTGACCTGACACCAGCAGGAAAGAATCACAATAAAGCTCTGCATATCTCCATTGAGTGTGAGGGGATCACCTTGTCTCACGTATTGATCGACAATGGCTCTTCTTTAAATGTGCTACCGAAAGCTGTGCTCGATAAACTTGACGATAAAAGCATTGAATTGAAACCTAGTGATGTTGTGGTGCGTGCTTACGATGGTGCGAAAAGTATTGTCCATGGTGAAGTGGTACTCCCTATCAAGATAGGACCTTAAGTCTTCAACACTATCTTTCACGTAATGAACATTCGTCCTGCCTATTCCTGCTTGCTGGGACGCCCTTGGATCCATGGGGCAAGTGCGGTAGCTTCGTCTCTCCATCAAAAGCTAAGATATCCGATAGAGGGCAAGATCGTCACTGTGTGTGGAGAAGAAGAGTATATTGTCAGTAGTGTGCAGGCCTTCAGATATGTCGAGATGGACGGCGAATTCTTTGAGACTCCCTCTCAGTCATTTGAAATGGTTCATCCGACCAGTCCTGTCCTTAAGCCAACTTCCCTTGTGCCCAAGGTTATTCATGCTCTTCCTGCTATGATTTCTCTGAAAGATGCTCAAGCCGTGGTTGAAAATGGTGGTCGTACTGGTTGGGGTCAACTGATCGATGTACCGTACAAGTCAGATAAGTCTGGCCTGGGGTTTAACTCTGAAAAGATAGTCAAAGATCAAATTAATGCTGTAGAAGATGCTGATAGCGATTGTGACTTGGATAGCTGGATTTTCCCAACAATTGGTGACGGACTCAATAATTGGAAGGTTGAGGACACTATCTCGATTTCCTTTAGTCAGGAGTAATTGTTATTGCCTATTTAAGTGTTGCAAATTTTTAATTGAACTTCTTAAGGCATTATGTCTATGCCCGGGGCACAATAGCTAATTTGTTAAGGGTTTTGTCATTTTCATAAGCATATTCACATTCAATAAATCAATGGACTTTTTGCATTCAAATATTGCGCTCTTTATTTTTCCCGTCGTCTTTCAAACAAGCTATGTTTTCTTACACACACTCACGCAACAAATTGCAAATCCATATCCACTCTGGATCCTATTGATAATAGTTCTGCTACTGTTAATTATGACTTCGAAAATCTGATCTACCAAACCGAGGATGGAAGTGAGGAAGATTGTGAAGTACCTGAAGAGCTTGCCAGACTGGTACTGCAAGAAGAAAAGACTATACGACTGCATGAAGAATCAACTAAAATTGTAAATCTGGGTACTGAAGTAGACAAGAAAGAAGTCAAAATAGGGGCAGGCCCTGGGAAACAGTGTCAAGGAAAGATTGATTCAGATGCTACATGACTATATTGAGATTTTTGCTTGGTCTTACGAAGACATGCCAGGACTGGATACTGATATAGTAGTGCATCGTTTGCCGATGAAAGAAGATTGTCATCCTGTTAAGCAAAAGGTTCGTCGCATGCGTCCTGAAATGTCCGAGAAAATCAAAGCCGAAGTTATGAAACAATTTAATGCCGGTTTTCTAGTTGTTACTTCTTATCCTCAATGGGTTGCTAATGTGGTACCGGTGCCGAAGAAGGATGGTAAGGTGCGAATGTGTGTAGATTACAAAGATTTGAATAAAGCGAGTCCCAAAGATGACTTTCCACTTCCGTACATTGATGTTCTGGTAGATAACACCGCTCAACACAAGGTATTCTCATTCATGGATGGATTCTCAGGTTATAACCAGATTAAGATGGCACCTGAGGACATGGAGAAAACTACGTTTGTGACGCAATGGGGCACTTTCTGTTACAAAGTAATGCCATTCGGTTTAAAGAACGCCGGGGCAACGTACCAGCGTGCTATGGTGGTTTTGTTCCATGATATGATCCATCATGAAATAGAGGTATATGTGGATGACATGATAGCCAGATCTCATACTGAAGAAGAACATCTCGATCATTTATACAAACTGTTTGAGAGGTTGAAGAAATACAAGTTGAGATTGAACCCGAACAAATGCACCTTTGGATTAAGATCCGGTAAACTCTTGGGCTTTATTGTCAGTGGTAAAGGAATTGAGGTTAACCCAGCCAAGGTGAGAGCTATTCAAGAAATGCCAGTTCCCCGTACAGATAAAGAAGTCAGAGGTTTCTTAGGACGTTTGAATTACATTGCCCGATTTATCTCTCATTTGACCGCTACTTGCAAACCCATCTTCAAATTACTGAGGAAAAATCAGGAGACAATATGGAATGATGAATGTCAAGAAGCTTTCGACAAAATCAAGAAGTATC
This sequence comes from Lathyrus oleraceus, assembly GCF_024323335.1. Classification (NCBI taxonomy): domain Eukaryota; kingdom Viridiplantae; phylum Streptophyta; class Magnoliopsida; order Fabales; family Fabaceae; genus Lathyrus; species Lathyrus oleraceus. The sequence continues at coordinate 232,186,343 of NC_066583.1, forward strand.
TCCAAGAACCTCCAATTCTGATGCCACCAGTTGAAGGAAGACCTCTAATCATGTATTTGACCGTGTTAGAAAATTCAATGGGGTGTGTGTTGGGGCAACATGACGAGTCTGGTCGAAAAGAGCATGCAATATACTACCTTAGCAAAAAGTTTACCGACTGTGAAACAAGATACTCACTGCTCGAGAAAACTTGATGTGCTTTGGCTTGGGCTGCTCGCCGACTAAGACAGTATATGTTGAATCATACCACTTTATTGATTTCTAAGATGGATCCTATCAAATATATATTTGAGAAACCTGCCCTCTCTGGAAGGATAGCAAGATGGCAGATGATTTTAACAGAGTATGATATCCAGTATACTACCCAGAAAGCAATCAAAGGAAGCGTGTTAGCTGACCATTTGGCTCATCAAGCAGTTGATGATTACCAATCTATGAATTTTGAATTCCCAGATGAGGATGTCATGCTTGTTACTGATTATGAAGAACCTGGACCAGATGAAGGACCCGAAAGGGGATCCCGATGGACTATGGTTTTTGACGGATCTTCTAATGCATTGGGCAATGGTGTGGGTGTTGTAATTATTTCCCCCAAGGGTTGCCATACACCTTTCACTGCTAGACTATGTTTTGATTGTACCAATAATATGGCCGAGTATGAAGCATGTATTTTGGGACTCAGAGCTTCTATAGACCTGAGAATCAAGTTTTTGAGTGTGTATGGAGACTCAGCTTTGGTAATCAGTCAGATCAAAGGAGCATGGGACACTAAACATCCGAATCTCATCCCTTATCGAGAGCGGGCGTTGAATTTAATCCCATACTTTGAAGAGATTACATTCGAACATATTCCACGAGAAGAGAATCAGCTGGCAGACGCTTTGGCTACCATGTCATCTATGTTCAGAGTCAGATGGGACAATGAAGCTCCCATGATCACCATTGAACGATTAGATGAACCAGCATATTGTTATGAACTTAACACTGATGAAGTGGAAGAGAAACCTTGGTTCCACGAAGTAAAGAGATATTTAGAAGCTCAGGAATACCCGGAAGGGGCATCCATCAATGACAGAAAATTTCTGAGGAAGTTCTCCGCTAAATTCTTTTTGAGCAATGGAGTATTATACAAACGTAATCATGATTCGACTTTGCTTCGCTGTGTGGATAAGAAAGAAGCAGAAAAGATCATGGAAGACATGCATGACGGTATCTTTGGGACTCATTCTAGTGGGCATACGATGGCCAAGAAGATTCTGAGATCAGGGTATTATTGGTCTACCATGGAAGCTGATTGCCACCATCATTCCAGAACTTGTCACAAGTGCCAGATCTATGCGGATAAAGTACATGTGCCCCCTGCTCCATTGAACGTGTTGACAGCCCCTTGACCCTTTGCAATGTGGGGCATTGATATGATCGGAGAGATTAAACCTACTGCTTCTAATGGACATCGTTTCATTCTTGTTGCTATTGATTACTTTACAAAGTGGGTAGAGGCAGCCTCATTTGCTTCTGTCACCAAGAATGTGGTGGCACGGTTCATCAAGAATAGTCTTATTTGTCGATATGGCATCCCTGAAAGAGTTATCACTGACAATGGCACTAATTTGAACAACAAGATGATTACTGAACTCTGCACGCAGTTCAAAATAAAACACCATAACTCTTCTCCGTACCGGCCAAAGATGAATGGCGCTGTAGAAGCTGCTAATAAGAATATTAAAAAGATTATACAAAAGATGACAGTAACATACAAAGACTGGCATGAGATGTTACCATTTGCTCTTCATGGTTATCGCACTTCAGTACGAACTTCGACAGGGGAAACTCCTTTCTCTTTAGTCTACGGAATGGAAGCCGTTTTACCAGTGGAAGTTCAGATTCCCTCTCTAAGAATCATGAAAGAGGCAGGCTTAGATGAGGATGAATGGATTCAGACTCGACTCGATCAGATAAATTTGATTGACGAAAAGAGACTTGCGGCTGTTTGCCATGGGCAGATATATCAGAAGCGCATGACCCAGGCATTTAATAAAAAGGTCAAGAGACAGGTGTATCAAATTGGCGACTTGGTGGTAAAGCGTATCATTCTACCACAAGGTGATCCCAGAGGCAAATGGACTCCCACATACGAAGGGCCATTTGTAGTTAAGAAGGTATTCTCTGGTGGAGCCATGATACTTGCTACAATGGATGGTGAAGACTTCCCACATCCCGTGAACGCAGACATAGTTAAAAAATACTACGCATAAAAGAGACCCACTAGGTCGACGTATCTAGGCAAAAGTAAGGGCATCCCGGCGAACCAAAAGGGTTCGGGCAAAAATTAGGGATAAACATATAAAAATGTACACCCGGCAAGTCGAAAACCTGAAAAGGCGACTTGGGCAAAAAAGGGTATCCTGGTGGACTGAAAATCTGAAAAGGCGGTCCAGGCAAAAATTAGGGATTAAAGCGTATGACTATGTCCCGTTCTCAGTCAGCTTCATCCAAGTTCAAGGGACTGAACAAGCCAATCACTTCTATCCGACAGTAGGAGATGAGATGCTTGAAGACATAATGACAGTAGCAGAATTAAAGTCAATAGGACTTTTCCTTCATAGCTTGTTCTTTGCTTTCTTGACAATTTCCTCTTAATAGGATTTCTGTCTCCTTGTACTCAAATTGCCTGTTTATAGGCCCTCTTTCAAAATCAATACACTTTAATTTCCAAAACGATACTTTTACTTTACTTTCTCTGTTTTGTTTGCATAAATGTCCATTGATTTAATTCGAATTAATATATGCATTTGAATATGACTGCTGTTTACCAAAAATACATGCATAAAATAGAAATAGCAATTACTAAAGGACTTCAGGGTCGAAGATAAGGTCTAACCATGCTTTCCAATGAATCCCGTTGATAATTCTATTCCCCAGCAAAACCAATTATTCCCCAGAAGAAATTGGCATCATTAGACAGACTGGTCATCTCTTCCATCCCCAGTCAGGCTCTGTTGAACATTTCTACCATCAGACAGAAATCAAGTATCCCCAGCTGAGAAAGGGTCATCAATACAAATGTCTCCAACCGGAATCTCGGGATTTATTTTCCCCTGGCAGAACTTCTCAGACGCATAATTCATTCATACGTCATTTCACAGCATATGCAGGCATACAATGTTTGCATTTATTTTCGAAAGCATAAAACATCTCATGCATCATGACATGGCATGAAGCTAACTTTATTTTTCAGGTCAATTATCCTCCTGATACGGTCAAAATAAAGATCCATTCAGACGGATACTCTTATTGATTACATTCAAGATTCAGATACATCTTTCAGATATACTCCATGTCAACATTCATTTAGACAAGCATTCTGATATCCTCCTAATGATGGCATCTTTAAGCCCATCCCAGACATTTATTGCAAATATAACGTATACAAATATTATCAGATATAGCCTAACGTACGGTTTATTCTGATTCAGCCCAACATATGATTTCTTCAACTACTCCAATACGGTCTAGCGTACGACCCATTTGGATGTTCATCCCCTCAGATACTACCTAGCGTACGGTACATTCCGAGGTGTAGTCTAGCGTACGACTACTTTCTTCAGATACAGCCTAACGTACGGCTCATTCTGCAACTCAGATACGATCTAACGTACGATCCATTCTGATATTTATTCCTCAGATACTACCTAGCGTACGGTACATTCCGAGGTGTAGTCTAGCTTACGACTACTTTCTTCAGATACAGCCTAACGTACGGCTCATTCTGCAACTCAGATAAGATCTAACGTACGATCCATTCTGATCTTTATTCCTCAGATACTACCTAGCGTACGGTACATTCCGAGGTGTAGTCTAACGTACGACTACTTTCTTCAGATACAGCCTAACGTACGGCTCATTCTGCAACTCAGATACGATCTAACGTGCGATCCATTCTGACCTTTATTTCCTCAAATACTACCTAGCGTACGGTATATTCCGAGGCGTAGTCTAGCGTACGACTACTTTCGTCAGATACAGCCTAACGTACGACTCATTCTGCAACTCAGATACGATCTAACGTACGATCCATTCTGATCTTTATTCCTCAGATACTACCTAGCGTACGGTACATTCCGAGGTGTAGTCTAGCATACGACTACTTTTGTCAGATACAGCCTAACGTACGGCTCATTCTGCAACTCAGATACGATCTAGCGTACGATCCATTCTGATTCTTACTTCGTCAGATACAGCCTAACGTACGGCTCATTCTGCAACTCAGATACGATCTAGCATACGATCCATTCTGATTCTTATTTCGTCAGATACAGCCTAACGTACGGCTCATTCTGCAACTCAGATACGATCTAGCGTACAATCCGTTCTGATCCTTTATCCCCAGTGAACTCGATAGCCTAATGGATGACTCACTATACGGTCTAGCGTACGACCCGGTGTGGCACCCATGTCTTCAAATTGGTCTGATGTACGACGCACTCTGAAGCTCTCATCATCAAACTTCCTGGATGGCATCTTTAAGCCCATCTCCATCAAGACTAAACTTTTAATTAACAAGTGCAAATTTTTGGGGCATTCTAGTGTTCAATAATCTTCCACCTCCAGACCACGAATGGCGTACATACCATTCTAACTCTCTCGGTTTAAGAATATTGAACAGGGGCAGCTGTCATACCCCAAAATTTGCCCGTTAATCTTTCAAGACATTTTTCAAGGCAATCCAACTCATTTTTTTCAAGACATTGGTCTTAAAGGAACAAAGACCCAGCACACAGGTGGCCAAAATCCAGAAAATGACTTAAACTGGCATGCTCGCTAGGCGAGCAAATCCTTCGCCTAGCGAACCCTTCGCTGCACCACTCGCCTAGCGAAGCTTGCGGATACCAGAAATTTTGGGCTTCATTCTGAGCCCATCAGGTCATAAAAAATCATTATAAATACCAAGACCTCATTCAGAAAAAAGGAGGAGACATAGAGAAAACCCTGGAGGCTAACCAAAAGAATTCAGAGCAACCCTGAAGGAAACCCTGAAGGAAACCCATCTGCACAAAGGTTACCTCCGCCCAACTCAACCCGGTACAAACCCTAAGAGTGATCTGCCAATTCAATAGTGCAATTCGATTGCAAACAGGTTTGCACTATCACTACCGTTTCATGCTTCCGATTCATAATCACTAAATACATGATGCATGATGATTGAATTTTTGAATATATTGTTAGATTTTGCATGTGAGTTTAAGTATGCATGAATGCGTAAAACAACATCTTGAATGTTTGATCACGTAATTCCTGAAATCACACTGTTATCAAAGAAGAACCTAAAACCCGCAGTCGTTCGCTAGCCCATCGCTGAGCGAACATGCAGCGAAGGTTCGCCAAGCCTTCGCTAGGCGAGGCAGTAGCGAACATGACAGTCGCTGATTTTTCCTGTTCTGATCTGTGCTTATCTGACATGTTTTATTATAACCGTGCATTGTTTACCCGACACTATTATTGCTCTTTTATCTGGTGCAACCCTCGATTGCACCCCGTCTTGATATTCTAACCCGTTTGTTGAATTTTGTGAGGGCTCACATACTCCCGAAGAAGGTAGCTTGCTAGGTATTCCACTTTATTTGTGGGATACCCTTATGAAGATTTATTCCAATTACCTAACTGATTACAAATGTTGCCTTTGAATACATGATCTTGGCCCTCTCTTTGTTGCCTTACGGTATTACTGTCATGTCCCGCAAATGTGGGGATACACTTAGCAAAGACCCTACGATTAAATCATCATGTCCCTATAAGATAAATCATAGTCCCTCAGATGTTGCTTTCGAATGTATGATTTTGTCCCTCGATGGCCCGTCGCTGTAGCCTACGGTTAAATGATGATCGTCCCTTCGAATGCTAAGGTATCCTTACAAATGTTGCCTTCAATGACCAATCGGTGACCCTACGATGTCCCTTTACATCCAAAGGATAAGACTACTTACTTCTCAATAGTAAGGACAGTTTTACCCTCATAAGGATAGGAAATACCCATAAAGACCTTGGGTAGGTATAACTCTTAAATGCTTACTCACAACTTAAAATACTTTTCACACCTCACACTTTGCAAAACATCTATTAGAAAATCACCACTTGGTATACATTCGTACTAGAATCATTGCCAAGTTATATTTTTCTAAACAACTTTCAAAATTAAACGAGATAAACACTTTGTATACATTCATACAAGAATCATTACAAAGTTAAACTCTCTTTTCAAAACATTTTCTAAGCATTTCTCAAACACTTTTTCAAACAAGGAAAACATAAGTGATTAAGCAATTAAGAGCCCATGGATAACCATGGATACAAAGGGTGCTAACACCTTCCCTTTGTATAATGTACCTCCCGAACCCAAAATCTAATCAAGGTCTTTCCTGTTCTTTTCCACCTTTCCTTATTGGATAAAAGAAAAGTCGGTGGCGACTCTTGTTATCCGCGACATTTGCTTTCCAAAGAAAAAACACACCAAAGTCAAATCACCGTATGACAGGTGGTCTTTTGAAAATTTTATCTTTGGAAGACCGACTACTAGATCCTTAAATACAACCTTATTAAGCAAATCGAAATTAACATGCGCTAAACGTCTATGCCAAAGCCAAGAATCATCATTCAAGGTAACTAGACATTTAGTACTTGTCAAAGATACATCAAAAAGGTCAAGCATATAGATATTGTTTACTCTTACTCCCTTAAACACAACGTTCTGTTCAGCATGTTCAATTATGCAGCAAGTTTTTGTGAAGGAAACTTTATAACCCTTGTCACACAATTGACTTATGCTTAACAAATTGTGTTTAAGCCCCTCTACTAAATGGACATTAGAAATAGTAGTGGTAGAGGGATTACCTACACTACCTTTGCCGAGTATAGCTCCTTTGTTATTGTCTCCATAAGTAACGTATCCCTTCTTCTTTGCTTTGAAGTCTATAAAAAGCGATATGTCACCGGTCATGTGCCTTGAGCAACCGCTGTCAAGAAACCATCTCCTATCTACGGAAGCAAGGCACTCATCCTACAATATCAAAAGAGAGAAGTTGGTACCCAGTTTTCATTGGGTCCAAGTGGGTAAGTGCTAACATGGTTGCCTTTTGGCTTCCATTGATAAATACCTTTAGGAACAAGAAATCTCCTAAACTTGCATTTCTCAATGGTATGGCCAGCATGACAACAATAATGACATAAGCCATGATGATGTGTTTGTTTATTCTTGTTCATTAAATCCTTTGGAATAAAAGAGTATTTTGCATATGGTGGATTTAATGACTTCTTAAACAATCTAGAGTCAACGGCATAAGTAACCTTAGGTTGTAAAGCTTTTTCCAATTTGACCTTGAGATTGTTTACCTCTTGTTGCCAAATATGACAAGCTTCACAATACCTAACTTTACTACATCCATCAATGTCAATATCTTTTGAATTTTCTGCAATACTAGCTTTTAGACATTCCAAATCTTTTTCAGCTTTGTAAACTTTACCTTCCAGAAATGAAAAAATTTGTTTATCGAAAGATAATCTTTTAAAAGCGTCTATAGCTTCGTTATGCAGTTTTTCAAAAGCTGTTTTCAGTTCAGAAAAAGACATAGAAGAAAAATTATTATAGTAGGCTTGTTTTACCTTTTTGTCATTGATTTTCTTCTTGTGGTAGGACAGATTTTTGGTGTGAGCCATAAGGCACAGATTTGCAGTTTCATCACTATCACTTGAGCTTTGTGTGCTTGATTAATCACTATCACTTTCCCATGCAATGTAAGCTCTTCTTTGTTTGCTGTACCCTTTTGGTGAAGCTTTTCTTTGATCCTTATACTTCATGGGACAGTCTGTTTTATAATGTCCAGATTTACCACAATTAAAACAAGATCCTCTTCCTCTACTCTTCTTATTCTCTTCCTGTTTAGAATCTGTAGATTGTCTTCAAAACTTCATGAGGTTTTTGTCGGAATGCTTGACTCCATTCTTTCGAATGAATCTGTTATATCTCCTTACAAACAGTCCCATTTCCTCATCATCCGAATCTTTGTCACTACTAGAATCATTTTCACTTTGCTCTTTTTGTGAGGACTTAGAGCTAGAGGCCACAAGAGCTATTGGCTTCTTCTCTCCCTCTTTGTCTCTTTTCTTCTCCTTTTCCTTCTTACTTTTGTTCTCGAACTTTTCAAGACTTTCTAATGCTTGTTGATGTTCTTCCAGCTTTCCAAACAGAGTTGTAATCGAAAGTGTCGTTAGATTGTTGGCTTCCTTAATAGCTGTTACTTTAGGTTGCCATTCCCTGCTAAGACACCTCAGAATTTTATTAGTAGCTATTTCATTGGAAACAGGTTTTCCAAGTGCATTCAACCTATTAGTGAGATGAGTGAATCTCTTTTGCATGTCGGAGATAGATTCTCCTTGTTTCATGCGAAAGAGCTCAAACTCTTGATTAAGTGTGTTAATGCGGGACTGTTTTACTTCAGTAGTACCCTCATGGGCAACTTCTAAAGCATCCCACATTTCTTTAGCTGTCGTGCAATGGGATACTCGATAATACCCATCAACACCAAGTGCTGAAATTAGCATATTTCGAGCTCTCCAATCACACGACCACTTTTTCTCATCTTTCTCATTCCAATCAGCTTCTGGTTTAGGAACTATAGCGCCAGCCGCATTTGTCATAGTAATTTGAAAAGGACCATTTTCAATGGCAGCCCATACTAGCCTATCCACAGAATTTATACGAACTCGCATGCAGTCTTTCCAGTAGCCGTAATTTTCACCGTTGAAAATCGGCGCTCTATTATACGCCCCCTTTGGTTCAGAATCCATATCGTTATAGGCAGCCATAGAGCACCAGCGAATCGGCGCTCTGATACCACTTGTTAGACGGTGTGGCTAGTGATCGAGAGGGGGGTGAATAGATCACCTCTTTTAAAATAAACGGATTTAAAATTTTATCAGAGTTATTGAAATTTAGCGGAAGATTTCAGTCCCGAATTGACTTCCGTCTATTCTAAACCGCTACTAGAAAACCGGACACGCGAATTTATTGCTGGATTTGAATTAGAATGACAGAGATTATTAACACCAGAATCTTATCAAGTTGAACGCACTTACCACTAGATCCTAATTCCAATGAATAAAACTCAGCAAACAGTTTTGTCAAACAATTAGTGTGTATGTGATCAATGATGAACAATAGTGGACTTTAATTAAAGAAGTTTTCTTGCCACTATTGTATCGTGAAAAATACAGCCACAACACACTAACTGAAATTACAAAACTGTTGAAAACGTAAAGAGAGATAAGGAAAGAATACGATACGCATAGATTTGGTAAGGAAGTTCCCCACAGTCGTCCTCGCGTATGGGTACGTCTCCCTCTCAATTTCAAATGAAATTGAGAACTGTAATTATCAATAATGCCGAATTCGTTGATACAACGTTACAATACAAAGACAGAATTCTAAATCCCAAGAACTTCTTCTTGTATAAAACCTCCACTTGATCTGAGCTCGATCAAGAATTTCTTGCAAGAAATTGCAAACAATTCACCGGTTCCACGACCTGTTTGCGAAATCACCCGATTTCCAAACCCTATGCTACGGCTGAATCTGTTCTGCAAACGTGACTAACAAACCCGCAAGAACACTCCAGTTCTTGAAGGACAAACCAGTTGGTTTTTCCTCGAAACCCCCTTCAACCTTCAACTCAGCTAGATCCTCGATCGTTCCACTGAACACCTCAGCTAGACCCTTGATCGTACCACTGAACGATATCTCGTTGATCCTTTAATCCGAAGAACAAGAATGATTATGTGTTGATGTTCTTGAATAAAAGTGATTGAGAAGATGAAGAAGATGAAGTATCTTTCAGGTTTCTATCTGCTCAAAAACAATTGCTGCTACACACTCCTTTGATCTTGTGTTCAACTGTTTTTCTCTTCTGAATTCGTGTTGTTCACTGCTGTCAAAATACTACTTATATAGGAAGGACAAAAGTTGTTAGTAAACAAAACAGACTTATGTATTGATACAAAAAGTTATGCATCGATACATACTGTAAGGTTGATGAATTTTAGAGAATTAATGTAAGCATGGATCGATGCAAAGCTCGTATGTATCGATACATAGAGCATTTTAACTAATCATGAATCGATGCAAGGTTCGTATGGATCGATCCATAGAGCATTTTACCTGTCCATGTATCGATACATGACTCGTATGGATCGATATATACTGAAGCAAAAGCGTTTTGTGGTTTACAACACATTTTATGGATCGATGCATATGATCATGTATTGATACATACTGACACAAAATAGTTTTTATGAGTTCTTTTAAGAGATGTATCAATGTGGATCTTTATGTATAGACATGAAACAATAGTATGGGATAAAAACACAAACGAATCATGTAAAATAATGCACAGCCAGTAATTGGACAATGATCACACAATTTGCTATCATTCAAAACTTATTAAAGTAAATAATTTGCTCACATTAACCAATTAGAGTATATAAAAAAATGGTCAAAATGTGACTTAAAGTTCAATTCAAAATGAGTATCATGAAAAGAAAGTTTGAAAATCAAAAGCCTAAGGCTTAGGTTTCTAGTTTTGAAAACAAGTCAGATGTTTGCACAATGTTTTTGGTTTGGGTTAACATGCAAATGGAGGTATAAAGAAACAAAAAGGTGGGAGGATGAGGGACAAAACTTCATTAGGAGTTCCTCTCTTGAGATCATATGTAGATGATCCAAGCAAGTACCATCCTTTGGAATAGGCAACAAGCACAAAAGCAAAAGCTATAAACAATAAAGAGGAAACAGAGTGCCAATCAATGGACTTATATCCAACTCCTGCATAACAACGGAAATGGAATGCCAATAAATGGGCTTACATCCAACTCCACAAAGCAAAATAGGAAACAGATAGCCAATCAATGGTCTTACATCTAACTCCACAAAACAAAACAGGAAACAGATAGCCAATCAATGGTCTTACATCTGACTCCACAAAACAAAACAGGAAACATATAGCCAATCAATGGTCTTACATCTGACTCCACAACAAACAAACATGCATGAAAAGCAAACACATGAAAGATACAAGTAAGCAAACAAGAAATCAAACATCACACTCTATACACAAACAAGAGGCTCATACAAAGTTGGGCTTTAGTCAAGAGGGGTCATATCAACCTCGACAAACAAGCAAAACTGTAGGGGTATCTTGAGCTCTTAACCTCTAACATTGAGAGTTAGGGTGAAGCAGATGAAAGGAAATGAGGATTAGACCTCATGCTCTTAACCCTGGCCTGGGTGAGCTTAAATCAATGAAAGTGTGGGGATCCAGAATGAGGGACCCTATTCCACATGACTGACTCTATATACAAGATCTTGGGTTAGGTTCAAGAGCCTCAGCACGTAGTGCGAGCATAATGAACGACTCAAAGATTAACAGGGGATTGATTGCTAATCCCTTCTATTTGTCAATTGCCTCTTCACTTAGGAGGACTTAACAAGTAACATGCCTCGACAAGGAGGTCTTTAGCACAAATGTAAACAAACACAGTCATTGCCTCTTAAGGAGGACTTCAGCCAAATGCCTGCCAAAAGAAACGACAGGGCTTCCAGACTACATGGAGAAAAAGAGTGGCTACCTAGGTGGTGTACCAACCACACTCCAAAGCAAAGCTCAAGCAATAGCTAAAAGCAACTAATGTACCTGTACAAAAGTTAAACAGTCAATATTGCATCAAGAGAAACTAAACAGTCAACAACAGTGGGACATTTCCAATATGTACACAATGCAAGTCATGAATGAAATCACTTAAGTGAGTTCATCACACCAATGTGTAGCACCTCAAATTTGCACCTCCCATTTGTACATTCATTTCATTGGTAGGTCATAAGCATTGCATATCATGTTACATTTCATCAGTCAAGACTGGTCAGGAGATTCAACTGTGTAAGGCAACCAGAGCATTTTCCATGAGATCAAAGCCCTAGGGTGGTTCCAATGAGCTCACATGAATCAAGGATCATTTTGAAGCAATTTGGCCAAATGTTGAAGGCTCAGAACTCATCAGTGCATGTCCAAGTCATCTGAGGCCCATAAAAGTCAACAGAAGTCAACTGCAAAGTCAACTGTGGATTTGGAGGTGGGAAGTGGTTAGAGATGCTTCATTCATGTTCAAACAAGTCTCATTTGACATTTCAAACATCAACATTGGAGAATTTGAAGTCAGGTCAAGACTTTCCCAAAATAGCAGGTGACCTGTAATTTGGAAGTTTCCAAAAATGGCATGTTTTGAACCAACTTCAACTCAATCTTACATCATCAAGAAAGCTTCAAATGAGATTTTGTCCAACATGAAAGTTGAAGATCTTTCTCTCCCCTTTCCAAAAAGTCCAAGATCATGAATTTCTAATGTGTGGTTGAGGAGATATGATCCAATCATGGAAAAGTGTGCTTGAAGATTCAAATGGGCATAACGTTTGAACCAAAGCTCCAAAATGAGTGGTTCTTTTTGCATTTTGATCCTCATAAAATGTACTTTCCAAGCATATCATTACATGGCATAAATTTCCATTGCATGATCATGTGTTCACTAGTGAATTTTTTGGAAGGAAAATTTCTAAAATCATTTTGGATGATTATATGCATGAAAAACCATTTCCAAAGCTTGCATAGACCTTGTTTAAGTGGATTTGGGCCAGAATTGTACACTGTTCACGCATGCATGAAGTGCATAAGGTGAAGATACCATTTTGCACATACACCTCATGACTTGCTAATCCTAATTGCATTTGGCTTAAACAAGTTTCCAGCATCATTAGCAAGTGGTATATATTGTTAATCTTAACTGCATTCATTATAAACATTCATTTCAGATCTAGATCTAAGAATCATCCAAATTTTTCTCTCAAAAATATTTTGCAATTCTTCACACAAGAGCCATTACTAGTGCTGGATTCATGATCAGGAAGCATTGTTGAGCAAGTTTGGACGTGAATTGAAGCAAAATCATGCCACATTTGAACATACTCGAAGCGTGAAGGTTCAATGGTGATTTTAAAATCTACTGGATTCAAGTGCGTTTGAGCTTCGTTTTCTCCATTAATCATCTCACTAAGCATCATAGAAGAGATTTGAGGCATTGCTGAGCTTGTAGCGCGCGATTCAAAGGTGCTGCTCTTCAAGAGGTGGATTTTCGATTTCAATTATTTTGCAATTCATTATGCTATTAGTGTAGAACATTGCTTGGTGATGATTCTGATCTAAAAATGAAGTGAAATGGAGCACTATACATGAAGTTATGCATGATTCAAGTTTTGATGCGAATTTTTCTTTCCTTCGATTTGGACGATGTATGATGTTCTAGTGTAAATTGATTGTTGATCTTGAATGTACATGGAATGATGAATCATTTGGTGTTAGTTTTGTTGATTTCTAGACTGCTTTGGGATTTTATGGAAATTCGTTCATGAGAGCATGAGGAAGAAGATGAAGATCTTATTTTGCTACGACTTAGCTAGGAGTTCATATGGCATTTGCTACGAAAATGCATTAGCTACGAATTCCATGCAGCGCTAGGGTTCTTCATTGAAACGCTGCCGTTTTGTGAAGGCGCTTAAATTTAAATCTGGCTGAGGTTCGATTCCCAGCGAGTGAATTTTTTCAAAATGCCTTGTATTTTATTAATTTTTCCTCCATTTCCATGCCTTGGTTCATGTTTTGATTTCAATTTTTTCCCAAACTTAGAAAAATCACAACAAATTGAAAAATGCATCAATTTGATCCCAATTTTTTGCACAATGCTCCTTGGTTTATCTACTTTTTTATGAGCATAAATTTACAAGTTGTGCCTGGCTGGAAAAATGATTTGCTCTAGGATGATTGGATACATATGCATGTGTGACATTGCCTTACTCAAACCATCATAAAATGCTTGTTTCTTATCCAATGAATGTGAAATTTTGCATGCTAATACTAGACCTATTGATGAATATTTTGGCTTTGGTTTGACATTTTTCTCATGATCCAATTCTGTTTTATACTTGTGCTAACTTGGTGTGACAATTTGTGTCACACATTTGGTTGTTCAATTTGTACAATGTGATTGCCATGCCTAATGATGTCCAATGCTTCTGATTTTTTGTGTGATGGATGTTATGGATGTCTTGATTGCTCATGATTTTTTTTCCAGAATTTATTGAATCATTTCTGTTTTGATTGAGAATTTTCATTCATATTGACCATTTGGATACCTTGAATTGGTCTTTGACTTCACATGCTTGGTAAATGAACTTGTTTAGTGATTATGATTTGGATATTTTTGGGACTTATTCTTGAGAGATTAAACATGCTTTGTGTCAAGTTTGAAGTTCTGTTTTGACTTTTTGATCCTCTTTTGACCCTAGGCTTTGACCTAGTGGTTTGGACTTACCATTTGGATTGTGAATTTCAGGTTCAAGTGTACATTCCCATGATTGGAGTGGCTCCTTCATTTGAGCTTGATTATTGGTTGATGTTGGCTAACATTTACTTGTTTTGTAGGCTTTGAGGACAATTCAATTATGTTTTCCTAATGCCTTGCACCATTGTTGTCTGCTTGGATTTGTCTGTCTGTGTGATATTAATTGTTGATTGTTTGTCTGTACAGTTGAACTGATTGGTTTAGTTATTTGCACAGGTACCTAAGTTGCTTTAAGTTCATCTGAACTTTGCTTGGCTTGATTGTGGTTTGCATACCACTGAGGTATAATCCCTTGATCTTCATGTAGTCTGGAAGACCTACTGTTATTGGTAGGCACCTGTCTGAAGCCCTCCTTAAGAGGCAATGCTTATGGATGTTTAATTTTGTGCCAAGCAGGTAAAGACCTCTTAAGAGGCAATTGGCTGATAAAAGAGATGTGCAATCCATCTCCTGCTATCCAGTGTGTCATTCACTTTGCTCACACACCATGTGTTGATGCATTGTGGATAAAAGCCCAAGATCTTGTTGTGTCAGTCATCTGTGGAGAAGAGTTCCTACATTCTGAACTCCCGCATTTTCTATTTTGAGTCAAGCTCTCCCAGGCCAGGGATAAGAGCTGTGAGACACACCCCTCACTTCCCATTTCATCTGCTTCACCCTAACTCTCAATGTTAGGGTTAAGAGCTAACCACACCCAATTCCAGTTGGCTTGTTTCTACAGCCTAGCCTTGTGTGAGCCAAATTGTGTGCATATAGTGTGTGTGCTTGCTTACTTGTGCTTGTGTTTGCTTGTTGGTGCTGTTTAGGTTAGCTTGCTTCCTGTGCAAGTTAAGATTAGGCTAGCTTGCTTCCTGTGCAAGTTAGGATAGAAACCTCAACATAGGGATATTATGCATGACAACTTCTAGGCTCGAGTCGTAGTCTCCCTAGTAGCTTGTTATCCCCTTTGTCTCTGGTTAGGCTAGAAGTTCTTTCCCTGTTAAGGGGAACTACGCCACCCTGATCCTCATACCAGATGAGGTACGTAGGCAGGAGATGAGCTGATCTCTTCGGGCGCCCTTTTTCTTTTTCAACCCCCTTGTGTTGTGTTGGAGTCTGACATAAGTCCAACGATTGGCAGTTGGTTTCCTGTGTGTGTTTGTTGGTTCAGAGTCTGACATAAGCCCAACGATTGGCAGTTGGTTTCCTGTATCTTGTTTGCTTGTTGGAGTCCGACGTAAGTCCAGCGATTGGCAGTCGGTTTCCTGTCTGTGTTTTGTTTGGCGTGCGTTAGCCGAGCTACGAGTGCTCTGATTCTTCTCTGGTCCGAGAAGATACGTATGCATAGGATGTGACATCCTAGCGAGCACGTTTCCCCCGTCCCTAACTACATTGACTCTGATGTCTGTGTCTGACAGACTATGTAGGCCCAGGATGCGATATCCTGCCGAGTTACCTTCTTCCGTCTTTCATCTGTGTTTCCTGCCAGTGTGTGTGCAGTGTTTTGAGCAGTTTCTGGCAACCTTTCTTCTATTCTTTTGCGCGTGGATCCCGTCGAGTACGACGGATGCGTAGGGGTGCTAATACCTTCTTTTCGTATAACCGATTCCTGATCCCATTAATCTCTGGTCGCGAGACCATGTGCTTTCCAGGTTTACTTCGAGCGCTTCCTTTCCCTCCTTTGGGATGAATAACGCACGGTGGCGGCACTGTTGTTTCGTTTTCTCCGCCGGTTTTTTTCGCGTAATGCGACACAATGGACCTACAACACAATAAGAGTTAGTAATCAAAGCAAACTTGCATCTCAAGTAATGAGATCACATAAACCATTAGAGCTAGATGCTTGAACCTAAAATGCAAAGCTCAATTGGTGAGTACAAACCACTAGTACCAAGGCTAGGGTCAAAGGCAAAGCAAATAGTCAAAAAAGAAGCTAATATTCCACATGAATCACATTTAATCAAATAAGAACATGTCCTAAAAAGGATCAAAGCCAAATCATAAGGCAAAGCCATCAATTAATCAAGATAAGGCAAGGTCAAGCAAATGTGCATACAATTGGACATCAAGAATAGAAATTCCACATTAAAACAGAAATGTATCCAATGATCATGAAATTTTTTATGTGAACATAACATGTTATAGACAAGCATCATGCAAAAAAATAGAACCAGAAGACATCAAATGGCATGTAAATGAAAATGAACAAAGGCAGCATCCAAATGTGTGACACAAATTGTCACACTTAAAATTCATGTGTCTAAAACAGTGATGGAATGTGCTAAAAATGCCAAACAAAAGTCAAAAGATCATGTCACATGTTATGAATAAGCATGTCAAATTTCAAGGCAATTGGATAAACAATGAGCATTTCACAAAGCAATTAGCACAACATGTCATTTAGGCATCATGTTCAATCACTCAAGCACATTTAAAAATCCAGAAGCATACCAATCAGGAAAATGACATCACAAAATAATAGACATTAAAATGAAGATGTGAAAAAAATTGAATTAATTTGGATACATTTTCTATTTTTTATGATTTTTTGAATTAATGAACAAAATGAAATAATATGGAAAGAATAATTGGGAAATGGAATATGAATTAAATGGAAACAGCATGCAGCAAGTAGGAATCGAACCAAGTCACTCAAGGTCAAAAGAAACGCTGGAAAATCAATTAGAATAAATGGAAATGTGCAATGCCAGGATCAAACTGAGGACCACAAGGTCCAAGGCGTTATCAAAACGCCGCGTTTTGAATCCACTAAGGAATCAAATGAAAAATAAAAACGCAAGTAAGGGGAATCGAACACAGGTTTGGCATGTTCAAGGCGCGGCACACTGAAACCCTAAGAGCTTGAACCAGATGGCCGGAATAGTAATTTCGGCCGTCTTCTCCGGCCAACTCACGGCGGAGACGATGATTTTTTTTTCCAGAAACGCATAATAAGCATACCAATCGAAAGGTCTCACAGCCTACATCTAAATCTATGATCCATTCGGACTAAAACTTCATAACAAGAGCAGATCGAGCAAAAATAAAATGATCAACCAAACTTCAAGTTCATGTATCAAGCTCAATATCCAGCCAAATTAAAAAATATTTGTATCAGCATCATCAGTGAATCAAGACCTATCTAATCATGGCAATAAAATGAAGAAAGGAGATGATCGATTTCTAACCTTCTTGAAGAACAGTGTGATGAAACAGTGGATTCAAGCTTCCTCCAGCTCCAGATCTCCTTCCTCAACCTTGTTATGAAGTTTGATGCACAAATTGACACTTGAAAAGGCTTGGATCTTGCTAAATTTCAGAACACCATCTTCATCTTCAAGCTTTGCGTATGCACGTTTCTGCACCAATTTCTTCAAACCAAGCCTTGATTCATACTCAATGATGCATTGTAAACATGATTATGCAAGAATATTGATGAGTTATGTGAAGAAAATTCAAGTTTGAATTGAGAGAATTTTTGGAGGGAAATGCAATTCTAGATCTAGAATCTGATGTTATGGCAAAATGCAGTTAGGATTAAGCCTTTATACTCTTCCCTAATCATGCTGAAATGATAATTAGGCATTGGCTAATGGAAAATTAGAAAGATATAAGGTGTATGACCAAAAATGCAAATGTGAGGTGGCATGAGCAATGTGCACGTGAACAATGCCATGCAAGGTGCAATTTCACTTGAAATCAGCTCATGAACAACATAGACTCGGATTTTTGCATGTATGATGCACCAAATTTGAATTACCAACTTTCCCTCCAAAATGCTCATGCATGGACAAATGATCATGTGATTCTCTTTCATGCAAGGCCATGGTAGCTTTGGGATCTCTTGGTCACAAGGATCATTTTGCAAAAAGAGTGACTCAATTTGGAGTTGTGGATCAAAAGTTATGGCATGTTGAACTTTCATGTACACATTGTGATCCTTTGGCCATAACTTCTCAACCCTTCATCAGATGCTCATGATCTTGGACTTTTTGAAAAGAGGAGAGAAATATATTCAACTTTCATGTTCACCAAAAATTCATTTGAAGCTTCTTTAATGTTAGAACGTCAAGTTGAATGTGGACCAAAAACTTGCCATTTTTGGAAACTTGAAATTACAGGTCACTTTCCATTTTTGGAAACTTTTGATTTGACTTCAAATTCTTCAAGGTAAATGTTTGACATGATGAATAAACCTTATTGGAACATGAATGGGATGAAGAAATTCAATTCCCCAACTCAAAGCTCTCAGTTGACTTTCAGTTGACTTTTATGGGCCTCAGAAGACCTGAAAATGCACTGATGAACTTGGGCCTCTACCACCTGGTAAATTTGCTTCAAAATGCAACCCTAGCTAATATAAGCTCTTATGAATGATCAAATGGTATTTGTCTCAAAGAGAATGCCTTATCTCTTGTACCAAGGATTCACCTGATGTGCTTGACCTGTTGATGCTTAAGCTGCAAGTAACAAAGGTTAATGACATATTTTTGTACTTTTTGGTTAGTAAACAAAATGAGAAAAGCAATGATATACAATGCAAACATGCTTGGTGATCAAGAATCACTCTCAAAGAGATCCCACCCACAGGTAAAGAAGCAAGATGCTCATTGATCCTTGAGGCTTATGCAATGCAATGCTATGATGCCATGAGGGATCTTAGGGTCAAAAATTGGGATCTTACAACTGTATAATAAAAAGTTCCCACATGCTACTGGGCGAGACTGGGATGCAAAAAATAATAGGAAGATCTCCTCTTCACTCAGTAGTGTCTCTGCATCCGTCCTTCCCAGGATGGAATGTGCTAATATCATCTGAAAGTATCTGAAGGCGGGGTTATGTATGACATGAGACAGCTGCATAGATGGATCCTGGCTTCCGCCACCTGAGATATCACTCAAAAACTTATCAACCTCCTTACCCAGGAAATATCCCATAGGTGTCTCCGGGATAGCATCAGAAGTGGTCTGGAAACCCAATAAGTCGCCGAACTCTTTCTGGCTGAAGGAGTACTCAACTCCGAAAAGCCTGAAAGCAGCATTCCCATCTGGTCAAGAGTATGGGTCATAGTCGAATGAACTCAGGAACTCCAAGGTCAGGTTCCTGTAGGTGTTACTCAAGTCATCTGCAAACTCGTCCCAGTGAAGCTGGTGGCTAAGGAATCGGATACTCGGCTCGATACCCAGCGCCTTCATACAGTGCTGATCCGGATAACGTGTGGGTGCCATAGGGCGCTGATACAAAGCAATGTATCTCTCTCTGAGCATTATCTCTATAGGCCATGTGCATGTCATCAAAATCCTACATCCTGTAAAGGTTAAGAAAGTGATCCTGAAAATACAAACCATTCAAATTTTTAGTCTCGATGCAAAATATGATAAAATAAAATAAAAATAAAAATAAATAAATGCGAAAAAGTAAAATGAAAGAAAAACCATGGGTTGCCTCCCACGCAGCGCTTGTTTAACGTCATTAGCTTGACGATTAGAATTTATACACCTGTAGTAGTAGGGATTGGTGGATCAATCAGAGTGTGGCTTGAGTAGTATGCTGGAATGTCTCCTCCTTCATAGAGCTTCAGTCTTTGTCCACTTATAATGAATGGACTACAGGTTTGGTTCTTTATTTCTACGACTCCGGATCTCAGAATCTTGGATACTTCGAAAGGACCAGTCCATCTTGAACGTAGCTTTCTAGGGAAGAGTCGTAACCTAGAGTTGAAAAGGAGAACATGATCGCCTATATTGAAGTTTTTCTTTACTATTCTTTTGTCGTGATAGGCTTTTGTTCTTTCTTTGTATGTTTTTGCATTCTCGTAGGCAGACTGCCTAAGTTCTTCTAGTTTATGAATGTCTAGGGTACGCTTTTCTCCAACGGCTAGGTAGTCTAAATTCAAAGTTTTAATGGCCCAATAGGCCTTATGCTCTAATTCGAATGGTAAGTGACATGATTTTCCATAAACTAGTTGATAAGGAGTAGTTCCTATAGGGGTTTTGAAAGCGGTTCTATAGGCCCATAATGCTTCTTGAAGCTTCTGAGACCAGTCTCTCCTAGAAATAGAAACAATTTTCCCTAGGATTTGTTTTATCTCCCTATTAGATACTTCTACTTGGCCACTAGTTTGTGGGTGGTATGGTGTTGCTACTCTATGCCTGACTCCATATTTTCTTAAAAGTTTGTCAAATATTCTTGATATAAAGTGTGTTCCTCCATCGCTTATGGCTTGTTATCCCCAGCATGGGTCATTGGCACGCGTACCGTTTCATTTATCACTGTTCCTCATTTCTGCCAATGCTGACCGGCATGACGAGTTTTCCGGTATTCAGGCCGAGGTGGGTATTCAGACCAGTTTCCGATTTTTAGATCGAAGAAGTTTCCGACGTTCAGGTTGAAGCACTTGTGGCATTCAGGCCAGTTTTCCGGTATTCAGGCCGAGGTGGGTATTCAGACCATTTTCCGATTTTCAGATCGAAGAAGTTTCCGACGTTCAGGTTGAAGCACTTGTGGCATTCAGGCCAGTTTTCCGGTATTCAGGCCGAGGTGGGTATTCAGACCATTTTCCGATTTTCAGATCGAAGAAGTTTCCGACGATCAGGTTGAAGCACTTGTGGCATTCAGGCCAGTTTTCCGGTATTCAGGCCGAGGTGGGTATTCAGACCAGTTTCCGATTTTCAGATCGAAGAAGTTTTCGACGATCAGGTTGAAGTACTTGTGGCATTCAAGCCAGTTTTCCGGTATTCAGGCCGAGGTGGGTATTCAGACCAGTTTCCGATTTTCAGATCGAAGAAGTTTCTGACGATCGGGTTGAAGTACTTGTGGCATTCAGGCCAGTTTTCCGGTATTCTGGCCGAGGTGGGTATTCAGACCAGATTTTCCGATTTTTAGATCGAAGAAGTTTCCGACGATCAGGTTGAAGTACTTGTGGCATTCAGGCCAGTTTTCCGGTGTTCAGACCGAAGCGGTGTTCAGACCAAAATGGCATTCAGGCCAATTTCCTGGTATCCAGACCGGAGTGGTATCCAGACCGAAGTGGTGTCCAGACCGATACGGCATTCAGGCCAGTTGTTGGGCATTCAGGCCAATCTCCCGGTATTCAGACCGATATCAATACTCTCATGTTCCGATGCTTAGTATTCAGACTGATGAGCGGCGTTCGGGCAATGGTTATCCCTGTGTTACCATTTATTTTGGTATACAGGTCAACGTTCTGTTTCGGTGTTCAGGCCGACTTTCTCCATACCAGACGGATTCTTCTATTGAGATCACTTCTTTGCCGATTCTGACAGGCATTGTTATTTGTTTCCCATCGGAGCGCAAATTGTTCGTCTGTTCTTGGTATTCAATCACTCTTCACCCTGGTCATCTGAAAGCCGAGGTTGTTCATATCGTCAGGTTCACAGTGGATTGAATAGGGGCAGCTGTAACACCTCAAAATTTGCCCTCCTCTCTTGGGACTAGCTTAGCATATTACATTTCATGTTTTAAGACATTAGTCATTGCATATTGCATATCATGAGAAATAAACAAGTCATCCTCCTAAGTCTTTCTCAGAAGATAGAGAGGTTAAGAGATGCAAGCCTGAGGGTCTCATAAATTGATCACTAATCATCTGAGGTTTGTGATTCAATTAGGGTTTCTTGGTTCCTCAAGGAGGTTGAGTATTATCTTGGTTGAAATGGTACACCATCATCATCATGGTTCATTATTTCTGATCAGATTACTTGGGATTAGGGTTTTGACCTCTGGTCAACCCTAATCAATGGCATTCTTCCAATCAGGGATTTTCAAGGAGATGAGGTCTTTCTTGATAAGAAGATCATCATATGATGTTATTGAGCTTGTACAAGCTAGGGTTTCATTTCGGAGCCATTTCATCAAGTGGTTGAGGCTCAAAGTCATCTGTGCATGGCCAAGTCATCTATCAACTACAAAAGTCAACTGCAAGTCAACTGAGGGCTAGGAGATGGAGAAATGGTTTGAGACACTTCATTCATGTCCAAAAGAGGTTTATTCATCATGTCAAACATCTATGTTGAAGATTTTGAAGCCAGATCAAAAGTTTCCCAAATGGAAAGTGGCATGTGATTTGAAAGTTTCCAAAAAATGGCAAGTTTTAGACCAACTTCAGCGTGACTTTACAACATCAAAAAGGCTTCAAATGAAATTTTGTTGAACAAGAAAGTTGTATATCTTTCTCTCCCATTTCCAAAAAGTCCAAGATCATGAGAATCAGATGACCGATTGAGAAGTTATGATCAAATCATTGTCAGGTGTGCAGGGCCAAAAAGTGTTATGTATCGATCCATACGAGTTATGTATCGATCCATGCAAGGAAAAAAGTGCTATGTATCGATCCATACGAGTTATGTGTCGATCCATACTGTTAAAAAGTGCTATGTATTGATACATACGAGTTATGTGTCGATCCATACTGTTAAAAAGTGTTATGTATTGATACATACGAGTTATGTGTCGATCCATACTGTTAAAAAGTGCTATGTATTGATACATACGAGTTATGTATCGATTCATACTGTTAAAAATGTTCTATGTATCGATGCAGGAGCTTTTGTATCAACACATAACTCTGTTTTGATCATGCATTGGCTACTGTTCACGTCCATATTACTTCATGCACCACTAATTTTCAAGTTTTGCCAAAACACCTCATAATTGCTAATTACATTTACCAAATGGCTTAAGGTTAATTAATCATGTTTAACATAGCATATAATTAGAAAATCCTAACAGAATTCATCACAATTCCCAATCTTAGATCTAGAATTCTCAAAATCTCAAAAATTCTCTCTCACTTTTTTCTCAAAATTTCTTCAAACACTTTGCATTTTCCTTGGTTGATTCATCATCTGGTAGCATGTGTGGGTGAGATTGAAGCTAGATCCAGTGGAATTCGTGCACATTGAAGCATATGCAAGCTTGAGTTCATCAATGGTGAAATCAAAGTTCTGTTGAATCAAGAGCAATTGGACCTCAATCTCCATTCCAAACACTTGTACAAGCTTGCTAGAGGAAGATTGAAGCATTGCAAGGCCAAGAAAACGCGAAATTGCAAGGCTGCACTTCAAGAGGTCACTTTTTCGACTTCCTTAATTCTCTAATTTGTTGATATATTCTTGTAGATCTTTTAATGGTGATGATTCTGCACTTTGAATCGAGCGATTTCGTGCATAATTGAGTGAGATCCATGCGTTTAAAGTTTTGGTGGTGAAACTTATTCCTTTCGATTCGTGTTTGTTTGTGTGTTAATTGATGCAATGTTGATTGATTATTGATGTACATTGAAAGATCTAGCTATCCATGTGCTCAATTTTAAGAACTGAGAAAATTGTTCTTGAGTTGTTCTTGAGATTACTGTTCATGCCGCGCGCGAATTTGAAGAAGATGAAGTTGGACTTTTGGCAACGGTTTTTTGAATTGCATGGCCACGCTTTGATTCATGAGAAAACCGTTCCCTTAGGCTACGCTAGGGATTGCCTGTGATTGGCTGCATGGACTTGCCATGCAGCGCGCGCTAATTCTCATTCAAAATGTTACCTGGTTCGATCCCAGGCTGTGGTCATTTTCCAATGCTTCACTTATTTTTTTCCTTCCACATGTTCATATATGCATTACATGATTTTTTATTTTTTCTTTAACTTTCAAAATTCATAACACATTAAATATTCATCCAAAAATTGTGTGGTTTTTTGCATTAGTTCACATTTTGTGTCTAGAATTTTTTGAATATTATTTTGCAAATTGTGCATGGCTGGTTTATTTTTTGCCCTAGGGTTTGTGTACATGTATGTATTCTTGACATTGCCTTACTAAATCAGTTGTGAAATGCTCAATTTTAATCCAATGCTCATGAATGTTTTCATGTTGAAACTAGACATCTTGCTGGACATTTTGGTGTTGAGTTTGCATTTTTATCAATTGCCATTGATGAGTTATGATTTTTCTAAGTTAGGTGTGACAATTTGTGTCACACCTTTGCTTGTCCAACATGATTGATGAATTTGCCTTATCAAATGATCTCCAAAGGTTCTGATTTTATGTATGGTGCTTGATATGCATGTTGTAAATGCTCATGATTTTTTGTGGAATTTTTGGAATCATTTCTGATTTGATTGAGATTTTTCTTTCTGGATTGCCATGCATGAGCTTTTGAATAGTATTGATTTTCATTTGTTTGTGAAATGCTGGTTGTTTATCCAATGGATGTGAAATTTTGCACACTCTTTCTAGACATGCTAGAGGTTGTTTTGGCTTTGGTTTGAGGTTTTTATCAATTACCATTTCTGTTTTAGTCTTGTGCTAAGTTGATGTATCAAGTTGTGCCACATTTGAGCTTGTTTATGTTTGCCTTGCCTTATACAATTTGATTACCATGCCTAATCATGTCCAAATGCTCTAATGTTTTGTGTGATAATCATGTTGTATGTTCTGTTTACCCATGAATTTTGTCAAAATTAATTGAATCATTTTTGATTTATTGTGCATTTGTTCATTCTGTTGTCTCAATGTGATCACAACTTGCATACCTTGTCATATTTTGTTCATGAAATGAAATCGGTGAATGATATTGAGATGGGATTTTTTGGATGATGTTCTTAATTGGTTGAAGTTTATTCATGTCAATTTTCATGTTCTGTTTTGAATTTTTTCTCCCTATTTGACCCTAGGCCTTGTCCTAGTGGTTTGTGCTTATGTTTGAGCTTTGGTTTCAGGTTAAAGAAGCACATTGCCTTAAGTGAAGTGGTTCACTCATTTGGATGGATTATTTGGTTGATGTTGGCTAATCTTGACTTGTTTTGTAGGTGGATTTTAGCTCATTTGAGTTGAGCTTGTGGCTTGCACTTTGTTGCATTGCTTGTTTGATTGTGTACTGTTGACTGTTGATTATTGGTTGTCTGTTTGACTTTCTGAATTGTATACTGATTGAGTTGGATTTTTTCAGGTACATTAGTTGCTTAAGTTCACTGTGAACTTGTTTTTGCTTTGCTTGGTTGCTTAACCATTTTAGGTATAACTCACTGACTTCATGTAGTCTGGAAGACCTGTCCTGTTACTTGGGCAGGCACCTGTCTGAAGCCCTCCTTAAGAGGCAATGCTTGTGAATGTTTATCTTTGTGCCAAGCAGGAAAAGTCCTTTGATAAGGCAAATGGCAGATACAAGATATGTGTAACCCATCTCCTGCTACTCAGTGTGTCATCCACTTTGCTCACACGCCTTGTGTTGATGCATTGTGGATATTAACCCAAGATCCATGTTGTGTCAGTCATCTGTGGAGAAGAGTTTCAACTTTCTGAACTCCCACATTTTCATTTGTCTGAAGCTCTCCCAGGCCAGGGATAAGAGCTGTGAGGCACACCCCTCACTTCCTATTTCATCTGCTTCACCCTAACTCTCAATGTTAGGGTTAAGAGCTAACCATCACCCTGTTACAGTGGTTTGTTTGTCGAGGTTGATATGACCCCTCGACTAAAACCTAACCTTGTGTGAGCCCATCTGATTGTATATAGTGTGTGTGCTTGCTCTTGTGCTTGTGTGATTTTGCTTATGCTGTTTAGGTTAGCTTGCTTCCTGTGCAAGTTAGATAGAAACCTCAACTTAGGACCATTGTGGATTGCATGATAACTATTAGGCTCGAGTCAGGCTCCCTTCTAGTTTGTCATTTCCCAGTCTCTGGTTAGGTTAGAATTTTTCCCTGTTAAGGGGAACTACGTCGCCCTGATCCTCATACCAGATGAGGTACGTAGGCAGGAGATCGTGCGAGATCTCTCCGGGCACCCTTTTTTTTTTATTTTTTGTGTTTGCTTGACAGCTAGCAGGCTCGAGTACCAGACTCCCTGTTAGTTTGTTTGTCCAACTTCTTTGTTTCTTCTGACGTCTCAGCGTCTGCTTGGTGTTTGTGTGACGGTTATTAGACTCGAGTGCCAGACTCTCTACTAACTTGTCTGTTTGATAACCTTTGTTGTGAGTGTTAGGAGATGGATATAAGACCAACGATTGGCATTCCGTATCCTATTTGTGTTTGTTGTTCGGAGTCGGACGTAAGCCCAACCATTGGCAGTCTGTTTCCAGTTGCGTGTTTCTTTTGACGTCTCAGCGTCTGTGCGTGTGTTTTGTTTCGGCGTGCGTTAGCCGAACTACGGTAGCTCTGATTCTCATTCCAGATGAGATACGTAGGCATAGGATGCGATATCCTAGCGAGCCCGTTCCTCTCTTTCCCCCACCTGTGTTTGTTTCCAGTGTGTGTGCATTCTTTTGAGCAGTGTTTGAGCAACCTTATTCTATTCTTTTTGAGCGTGGATCCCGTCGAGTACGACGGACGTGAGGGGTGCTAATACCTTCCCCTTGCGTAACCGACTCCCGATCCCATCTCTCTTTGGTCGCGAGACCATGTCTTTTCCAGGTTTACTTCGAGCGTTTCCTTTCCCTCTTTTGGGATAAATAACGCACGGTGGCGGCTCTGTTTGTTTTGTTTTTTTTCCCGCCGGTTGTTTTTCGCGGATGCGACAGCTGGCGACTCTGCTGGGGATCTTTAAGTTGACCTCTTGCTGGTCCATCTTCCCTAAGCGAGTCTCTCCTAGCGCTCTCTAGGATAGTTTAGGTTGCTTGTGTTGCTCTATTTGTTGCATTTATGTTTATTATACTGTGACAGTATATATTTGCATAAATGTTTGCATGCATAATACTATCATTGTGTTGTCTTCTGTACAGGTTGGTTCCTCTAATTTGGGGTGGGTGTTCTGAGTGGGGCTAAAACCCAGGCCCGAGTATACACCTAGGACTAGTGTGGTCTCACATTTCCTCACTTGCTTTATCAGCATGTTGTTGCGACGTGACATACCACAAGCCGGACGAGGTTCTTCTGAGTGAGCTCTTCCTTAGTGGGGTATTCCACTTTGGTTGGGTTATCTTTTTAGGACTGTTGACTTCGGTAACCGTGCTTTCCCGGATCTTTGGTTTAGACGATCTTAAGAGAGCTGCAACGGAAGACCCGAAAGGGCAAACCCGTTGAGTATCTTTGCCCGATTGTCGAGACTATTATACGCCTTAGGATGACCTGATTAGAATTCACCTGTGAGGGGAGGGTTGATTCTTACAGATGCATGTTCTGATGGTGACTAATGGTTCAGTTTTGATCAGAGTTCTATTTATAAGTCGGATTTATGGATTTATTTCTGAGACGCCGGAGTTCTGTCCATGGTATTTATCAGTGGGGATCCGTTTATTTCAGGATTTCCTGGGCTGGTTCAGAGGGTATTATGGTTATCTGTTCAGAGAACTTTCTGATGATAATGGTGATGTATCCTCCGTTTCGTTTATTTCGGAACTCCTGAGTTGGATTTATGGTTGCTCAGTACCTCAGATGGTGGTGATCAGTTCAGAGACTGTAACTCAGTGCAGTGGATGTTCAGATGACTTGGAGGATGGCACAGTGACTCTTGCATTCATGCATCAGCATCATCCACATTTTGCATTCATCTGCATATAACCCATGTCTATCCATATTCAGGGTACATTCTCGATTGAGATTCGGGTTGAGAGACATCCTGATGTCAGAATGTTATGGTCGAATTTTTTATCCGTCTCGATGAAGCCAGGATCGAAGGACAGAGTGTTCCTCATATGGATAGACATTGCATTCATGCGTGAGTCATAATAACCTGTCTTCTGTTTTGCAGGTGTCAGTTTCTAACGTGTTTGGGTTTACTCAGGAATCATTGCCCGCGCACGTAGAATCGTTCCCTTGCACACAACCCGTCCACACAGATACCCTACCAGAAGCAACAAACCCAGACTGATGAATTCGTCCAACGCTGACATTCTCGAGCTGAAAGAGAAGATGGGAGAGCTGATTAACATCATGCAAGGGTTCGCCTTGGAGCAGAAAGCAACTGCTGAGAAGGTGGGGAGGATTGAAAGCTGGCTGAAGAGGGGGAAAATACCAGGAAATGCTTCGTCGTCCGGATCGAAGAAACCCTTTGGTAATGGTCAGCATAAGAAGGAGGATGGCGCGAGTGCTGTGTATGCCCAGAGAGGATACGGTGGGGATCATTACTACCAGCACACTGTTGTGGTAACGATTCCTGCTGGTAATCAATCTGTACCACGGCAACATCAGTTCCCTCAACAGAGAACACCAAGTGTGAATTCCATTCTGGTGCATCTGGACATAACATTGAAGGTTGTAGAGCCTTTAAGCATGCCGTCCAAGACCTGGTGGATTCCAAGGCCCTCAATTTTACACTGTCACTGAATGTTCATGCTAATCCCATGCCGACGCATGGTCAGGTGATGGTGGGTGTAATTGCTGAAGATTCAGGTCACGTCTGTGCGGTGGGTGAAGAGACTGACAGTGACTGTGAGCTTGACTCGTAGATAAAACCATGCGTACCAGGGATGGAAGTCCAGAACTGGAAGGCCGAAAAGATCATCACTGTCACTCATCCTGAAGAGTAATGTTTCTGTTTTTCAATTCTGTTTGCATGAAAGCCATACGTTTTGCCCGAAACGTATTGGTCCATTGTAAGGGCCACCTCATGTGTTTCATTTTGCAACATTTTGCATCAGTAATAAATTGATGTTTTTCAATTAAAAGCGGTGTTCCCTGTTTTTCATTTATTTTTGCAGTTTAAAACAAAAAATAAAAATGGCAATGTTTATTTTCATTTTTTCTTCCTTTTGATTGGCTTCGTTCCGACTTCGAAAAATAATTCTCCGCGTCTCATTGATAACAATTCGGTTACACCTTTGTATGACTTCGACAATCCGATCTATCATGCCGAAGAAGAAGGCGAAGAAGATTGTGATCTGCTGGAAGATTAGCCAGTTTGTTGAGACAAGAGGAGAAGGTGATTCAACCGCGTGAGGAGCGAGCAAAGATCGTCAATCCAGGCACCGAGGAGGTCAAAAAGTGCAAGTTGGGGCCGCTTCAGGGGCTAATATAAAGAGCAGAATGGTAGCACTGTTAAAGAGCATGTGGATACCTTCGCCTGGTCGTATCAGGATATGCCAGGGTCGGATACTGATGTCGTTGTGCACAAGCTACCATTGAGATAAGACTTTCCTCTAGTGAAGCAAAACACCGGTGCCACGTATCAGAGTGACTTTGTTTCATGATGTGATTCATCGTGGAATCAAATGCTGTGTTGATGACATGATAGCAAAGTCCCAAACAGGGGAGGGCATATAGTAGATTTGGCCAAGCTGAGTGGACCAGTTGAGACAATTCAAACTGAGGTTGAATCCGAATAAGTGCACTATCAGAGTGCGGTCCGGTAAGCTGCTGGGGTTCATTGTAAGATAAGAGGAATCGAGGTTGATCCTACTAAAAAAAAGCAATACAAGAAAGGCCTGAACCGAGAACAGAGAAAGAGGTTCGTGGTTTCTCAGGTAGATTGAACTGCATTTCACGGTTCACATCTCATCTAACAGCCATGTGTGAACTCATGTAAAAAAAAGAAAAAGATCAAACGGTCAGGTGAAATAATGATTGCCAAGGGGAATTTGAAAAATAAAAGAATAATTGCAGGAGCCTCCGATTCTGATATCTCCCGTGGAGAGACGGCCATTAGATTTGTACTTGACAACCCTCGAGGGGTCTATGGGGTGCGTACTGGGGCAGCATGATGGGTCTGGTCGAAAAGAGCATGCAATTTACCTTGGTAAAAAGTTTATCGACTGTGAAACAAAATATTCACTGCTCGAGAAAACTTGTTGTACTTTGGCATAGGCTGCTCGCCGACTGAGACAGTATATGCTGGTTCGTACCACTTTGTGGATTTCCAAGAGGGATCTGATCAAGTATATATTTGAAAAGCCAGCATTGACCGGACGGGTTGCGAGGTGGCAAATGATTTTGACAGAATACGATGTTCAATATACCTCTCAGAAAGCAATAAAGGGGAGTGTAATGTCTGATTACCTCGTCCGGCAACCCGTTGAGAATTATCAACCGATGAAGTTTGAATTCCCTGATGAGGACATCGAGGTTCTCAAATCGAAGGATTGTGAGGAACCAATCCCGGAGGAGGGGGCCTGACCCTGAATCCGAATGGATTTTGATGTCTGATGGGGCCGATTACGTGAATGGTAACAGAGTTGGTACCGTTTTGATTGCGCCGAAAGGATCCCACATTCCTTGTGTTGTCCGGATAACATTTGAATGCACCAACATTGGGGTTGAACACGAAGCTTGTATCCTGGGTATCGAACCTCGGTGCGTACGCCTACTAGGGTAACGCCTTTCCCACTCGTATAGGATGGAAATCGTGCTACCGATCGAGGTCCAGATTCCGTCAGTGAAAGGATGTAAAATTGGAAAAAGGCTGAGTGGATAAGGACTCGGTATGAAGAGTTGAGCCTAATTGAGAAAAAGAGGCTGGCAACCGTTCGTCATGGGGCAGTTGTGCCAGCAACGAACAAAGCGTGTTGTTGACCGAAAAGTGCGACCTCGTGCGTACCACGTAGGCGATATGGTGTTGAAAAGGATCCTTCTTCCTCAGCGATCGAAGGGGAAAGTGGACACCCAATTATGATGGTCCATTCGTGGTCGAGAAGGTTTTCTCTGGTGGAGCCTTGTGGTTGACGACCATGGATGGCGAGGAGTTTCCGTCCCCTGTGAATGCGGACGCAGTTAAAAAATACTTCGTATAAAGAGACCCGCTGGACGGAAAGAATAAAATAGTCCAGGCAAAAATGGGCATCCCGACGAACCGAAAAAAATGAAAAAGGTTCGGTCAAAAATTAGGGATAAAAAAGGAAAAAACTATACACCCGGCAAGTCGAAAACCTGAAAAGGCGGATTGGGCAAAAAAGGGTATCCCGATGGACTGAAAACCCGAAAGGGCGGTCCAGGCAAAAGAGGGATTGAAACGAACAACTGCGTTTGGCATGATCGTTTATGCTTTGAATACGACAAGTGGATAATCTCCGATGGGGATCAGTCGGAAACGTCTTGTTCAGAAGGCGGAAAGAGCGGAGAGTCTGAGGACATATGGGGTGTAACCGAGTTGGAACTCGATGAGATCACGGTTTCACATTGCCATTAGGATAGATTTTTCCTTTTGTGCGCAATTACCTCTTTTCAGGAATTGCTTCCTTTGTATTGCTCGGTTTTGAGCCACACTTTTTTCAATCAATAAAATGCATATTCAGTCAAATAATTTTGTTTTTGTTTTCATTACCACTTTGATTGCAAAAACATCCGTTTATTTTGATAAAGAATATTTGCATTTTAAGACATACAGGTCCCTTCCAATGCATGTTTATTAGATTGAGAACTTGAAATCTTATTTGGAAGGTTGAGTGACCCAGGTGTTGAAATCTTGGCACGCTTGGGGCACGTTTTTATCTAACGATCTCTTTTGCAGGTGCTGTTAGATATTTTCACTCACTTGCAGGTTGGGATGTGAAGCTTTTGACAAAAGATCCCCGTGGAGTCCAATCAGGGACAATGAATGGAATGATAGAGAGATGGCAAGGGACGACGACGATCCTGAATATTAATCAAGAAGACTCTTCAAAGTCTGAGGATTGAAAATTTTGTATGAATCCAGAGGGGTCGATCTCCGTCGAGTACGGAGAAGTCGAGAATACAAGGTGATGAATCAGAAAAGTCCAGACGAGTCTGGGAGCTCTCAAAAGTGAAAAGCTGACACTGGATTTGGATGTTGAATACCAGGGTTCGACGAGTCTACGGGTGTTCTGTGCCAGAATTTCCTTGTTCCCCAAACAGTGGCGGAGTTGTTATCTCCCCAGCAGATTCAAGGTCTGTGATTTCCCTAGCAGGGTCGGGATGGTTATCTCCCCAGCCGGTTTTAGATCATTGTTTCCTCAGCAGCCAAGCTTGAAGGTTGCTATTTCCCTAGCGGAGGTGTCCGTTGCTGGCTTTTTCCCCCCCAGCAAGTCAGAGACTGTTGTTTTCCCCGCAGAATGCGTTGGTGGTTTCTTCCCCAGTGAAGTCCCCAAGTGGATCGGGTTCAGTGGAGGTTATCCCTGATAAGGGTGGTCCTCTTCCCCAGCAGCGGTGCTATTCCCCATCAGGGTGGAGATTGGAGTGTTGTCGAGTTCCTCAGCAGAGTGCCTCGAGCTCCCAAGAAGAGTCCCTTGAGGGGGATACCTTTTTTATGCATACATCATTTAGATAAGCATAGCATATTGCATACCTAATTGCATAGCATTTCCATGATTATGGAGCATTACGCATGAAAAAAATCATGCATCATCATTGCAAGCATTAGCTAGTCTCGAGCCGTGGTTACCGTTTGAGATTTGGTTTCGCCAGTTGGTGAAGATGCTTCCCAAGCCGTGGTTACCGTTTGAGGAGTGGTTTCGCTAGTTGGAAGATCAACATCAGCATTGCAAGCATCGGTTACTCGAGCCGTGGTTACCGCTTGAGATTTGGTTTCGCCGGATGGTGAAGATGTTACTCCGAGGAGTTTAGCATCGTGGTGTTGGGTCAACCGTATTTCCCAGTAGTGCAATACTGGAGGAGATTTCTATCGTGCGAGATAGAAGTTGGAAGATGTTACTCTGAGGAGTTCGGCATCATAGCGTTGGAGAAACAATGTTCCCTAGTAGTGCGATATTGGAGGAAGAGTTTCTGTCGGGCGGAGATGGAAATACACATCAAGAGAAGTTTTGGGGTTCAAGAAAAAAAAGAAAAGAAAAAAAGTAAGAAGAGAATAATCCCCAGCTGAGCGCAAATTATTCGTCTGCTAGGGTTGAATAAAGGATAGCATGCTCATGGCTTGTTATCCCCAGCATGGGTCATTGGCACGCGTACCGTTTCATTTATCATTGTTCCTCATTTCTGCCAATACTGACCGACATGACGAGTTTTCTGGTATTCAGGCCGAGGTGGGTATTCAGACCAGTTTCCGATTTTTAGATCGAAGAAGTTTCCGACGTTCAGGTTGAAGCACTTGTGGCATTCAGGCCAGTTTTCCGGTATTCAGGCCGAGGTGGGTATTCAGACCATTTTCCGATTTTCAGATCGAAGAAGTTTCCGACGTTCAGGTTGAAGCACTTGTGGCATTCAGGCCAGTTTTCCGGTATTCAGGCCGAGGTGGGTATTCAGACCATTTTCCGATTTTCAGATCGAAGAAGTTTCCGACGATCAGGTTGAAGCACTTGTGGCATTCAGGCCAGTTTTCCGGTATTCAGGCCGAGGTGGGTATTCAGACCAGTTTCTGATTTTCAGATCGAAGAAGTTTCCGACGATCAGGTTGAAGTACTTGTGGTATTCAGGCCAGTTTTCCGGTATTCAGGCCGAGGTGGGTATTCAGACCAGTTTCCGATTTTCAGATCGAAGAAGTTTCTGACGATCAGGTTGAAGTACTTGTGGCATTCAGGCCAGTTTTCCGGTATTCAGGCCGAGGTGGGTATTCAGACCAGATTTTCCGATTTTTAGATCGAAGAAGTTTCTGACGATCAGGTTGAAGTACTTGTGGCATTCAGGCCAGTTTTCCGGTGTTCAGACCGAAGCGGTGTTCAGACCAAAATGGCATTCAGGCCAATTTCCTGGTATCCAGACCGGAGTGGTATCCAGACCGAAGTGGTGTCCAGACCGATACGACATTCAGGCTAGTTGTTGGGCATTCAGGCCAATCTCCCGGTATCCAGACCGATATCAATACTCTCATGTTCCGATGCTCAGTATTCAGACTGATGAGTGGCGTTCAGGCAATGGTTATCCCTGTGTTACCATTTATTTTGGTATACAGGTTAACATTCTGTTTCGGTGTTCAGGCCGACTTTCTCCGTACCAGACGAATTCTTCTTTTGAGATCACTTCTTTGCCGATTCTGACAGGCATTGTTATTTGTTTCCCATCGGAGCGCAAATTGTTCGTCTGTTCTTGGTATTCAATCACTCTTCATCCTGGTCATCTGAAAGCCGAGGCTGTTCATATCGACAGGTTCACAGTGGATTGAATAGGGGCAGCTGTAACACCTCAAAATTTGCCCTCCTCTCTTGGGACTAGCTTAGCATATTGCATTTCATGTTTTAAGACATTAGTCATTGCATATTGCATATCATGAGAAATAAACAAGTCATCCTCCTAAGTCTTTCTCAGAAGATAGAGAGGTTAAGAGATGCAAGCCTGAGGGTCTCATAAATTGATCACTAATCATCTGAGGTTTGTGCTTCAATTAGGGTTTCTTGGTTCCTCAAGGAGGTTGAGTATTATCTTGGTTGAAATGGTACACCATCATCATCATGGTTCATTATTTCTGATCAGATTACTTGGGATTAGGGTTTTGACCTCTAGTCAACCCTAATCAATGACATTCTTCCAATCAGGGATTTTCAAGGAGATGAGGTCTTTCTTGAGAACAAGATCATCATATGATGTTATTGAGCTTGTACAAGCTAGGGTTTCATTTCGGAGCCATTTCATCAAGTGGTTGAGGCTCAAAGTCATCTGTGCATGGCCAAGTCATCTATCAACTGCAAGTCAACTGAGGGCTAGGAGATGGAGAAATGGTTTGAGACACTTCATTCATGTCCAAAAGAGGTTTATTTATCATGTCAAACATCTACGTTGAAGATTTTGAAGCCAGATCAAAAGTTTCCCAAATGGCTTAAGGTTAATTAATCATGTTTAACATAGCATATAAATAGAAAATCCTAACAGAATTCATCACAATTCCCAATCTTAGATCTAGAATTCTCAAAATCTCAAAAATTCTCTCTCACTTTTTTCTCAAAATTTCTTCAAACACTTTGCATTTTCCTTGGTTGATTCATCATCTGGTAGCATGTGTGGGTGAGATTGAAGCTAGATCCAGTGGAATTCGTGCACATTGAAGCATATGCAAGCTTGAGTTCATCAATGGTGAAATCAAAGTTCTGTTGAATCAAGAGCAATTGGACCTCAATCTCCATTCCAAACACTTGTACAAGCTTGCTAGAGGAAGATTGAAGCATTGCAAGGCCAAGAAAACGCGAAATTGCAAGGCTGCACTTCAAGAGGTCACTTTTTCGACTTCCTTAATTCTCTAATTTGTTGATATATTCTTGTAGATCTTTTAACGGTGATGATTCTGCACTTTGAATCGAGCGATTTCGTGCATAATTGAGTGAGATCCATGCGTTTAAAGTTTTGGTGGTGAAACTTATTCCTTTCGATTCGTGTTTGTTTGTGTGTTAATTGATGCAATGTTGATTGATTATTGATGTACATTGAAAGATCTAGCTATCCATGTGCTCAATTTTAAGAACTAAGAAAATTGTTCTTGAGTTGTTCTTGAGATTACTGTTCATGCCGCGCGCGAATTTGAAGAAGATGAAGTTGGACTTTTGGCAACGGTTTTGTGAATTGCATGGCCACACTTTGATTCATGAGAAAACCGTTCCCTTAGGCTACGCTAGGGATTGCCTGTGATTGGCTGCATGGACTTGCCATGCAGCGCGCGCTAATTCTCATTCAAAATGTTACCTGGTTCGATCCCAGGCTGTGGTCATTTTCCAATGCTTCACTTATTTTTTTCCTTCCACATGTTCATATATGCATTACATGATTTTTTATTTTTTCTTTAACTTTCAAAATTCATAACAAATTAAATATTCATCCAAAAATTGTGTGGTTTTTTGCATTAGTTCACATTTTGTGTCTAGAATTTTTTGAATATTATTTTGCAAATTGTGCATGGCTGGTTTATTTTTGGCCCTAGGGTTTGTGTACATGTATGTATTCTTGACATTGCCTTACTAAATCAGTTGTGAAATGCTCAATTTTAATCCAATGCTCATGAATGTTTGCATGTCGAAACTAGACATCTTGCTGGACATTTTGGTGTTGAGTTTGCATTTTTATCAATTGCCATTGATGAGTTATGATTTTTCTAAGTTAGGTGTGACAATTTGTGTCACACCTTTGCTTGTCCAACATGATTGATTAATTTGCCTTATCAAATGATCTCCAAAGGTTCTGATTTTTTGTATGGTGCTTGATATGCATGTTGTAAATGCTCATGATTTTTTGTGGAATTTTTGGAATCATTTCTGATTTGATTGAGATTTTTCTTTCTGGATTGCCATGTATGAGCTTTTGAATAGTATTGATTTTCATTTGTTTGTGAAATGCTGGTTGTTTATCCAATGGATGTGAAATTTTGCACACTCTTTCTAGACATGCTAGAGGTTGTTTTGGCTTTGGTTTGAGGTTTTTATCAATTACCATTTCTGTTTTAGTCTTGTGCTAAGTTGATGTATCAAGTTGTGCCACATTTGAGCTTGTTTATGTTTGCCTTGCCTTATACAATTTGATTACCATGCCTAATCATGTCCAAATGCTCTAATATTTTGTGTGATGATCATGTTGTATGTTCTGTTTACCCATGAATTTTGTCAAAATTAATTGAATCATTTTTTATTTATTGTGCATTTGTTCATTCTGTTGTCTCAATGTGATCACAACTTGCATACCTTGTCATATTTTGTTCATGAAATGAAATCGGTGAATGATATTGAGATGGGATTTTTTGGATGATGTTCTTAATTGGTTGAAGTTTATTCATGTCAATTTTCATGTTCTGTTTTGAATTTTTTCTCCCTATTTGACCCTAGGCCTTGTCCTAGTGGTTTGTGCTTATGTTTGAGCTTTGGTTTCAGGTTAAAGAAGCACATTGCCTTAAGTGAAGTGGTTCACTCATTTGGATGGATTATTTGGTTGATGTTGGCTAATCTTGACTTGTTTTGTAGGTGGATTTTAGCTCATTTGAGTTGAGCTTGTGGCTTGCACTTTGTTGCATTGCTTGTTTGATTGTGTACTGTTGACTGTTGATTATTGGTTGTCTGTTTGACTTTCTGAATTGTATACTGATTGAGTTGGATTTTTTCAGGTACATTAGTTGCTTAAGTTCACTGTGAACTTGTTTTTGCTTTGCTTGGTTGCTTAACCATTTTAGGTATAACTCACTGACTTCATGTAGTCTGGAAGACCTGTCCTGTTACTTGGGCAGGCACCTGTCTGAAGCCCTCCTTAAGAGGCAATGCTTGTGAATGTTTATCTTTGTGCCAAGCAGGAAAAGTCCTTTGATAAGGCAATTGGAAGATACAAGAGATGTGTAACCCATCTCCTGCTACTCAGTGTGTCATCCACTTTGCTCACACGCCTTGTGTTGATGCATTGTGGATATTAACCCAAGATCCATGTTGTGTCAGTCATCTGTGGAGAAGAGTTCCAACTTTCTGAACTCCCACATTTTCATTTGTCTAAAGCTCTCCCAGGCCAGGGATAAGAGCTGTGAGGCACACCCCTCACTTCCTATTTCATCTGCTTCACCCTAACTCTCAATGTTAGGGTTAAGAGCTAACCATCACCCTGTTACAGTGGTTTGTTTGTCGAGGTTGATATGACCCCTCGACTAAAACCTAACCTTGTGTGAGCCCATCTGATTGTATATAGTGTGTGTGCTTGCTCTTGTGCTTGTGTGATTTTGCTTATGCTGTTTAGGTTAGCTTGCTTCCTGTGCAAGTTAGATAGAAACCTCAACTTAGGACCATTGTGGATTGCATGATAACTATTAGGCTCGAGTCAGGCTCCCTTCTAGTTTGTCATTTCCCAGTCTCTGGTTAGGTTAGAATTTTTCCCTGTTAAGGGGAACTACGTCGCCCTGATCCTCATACCAGATGAGGTACGTAGGCAGGAGATCGTGCGAGATCTCTCCGGGCACCCTTTTTTTTTATTTTTTGTGTTTGCTTGACAGCTAGTAGGCTCGAGTACCAGACTCCCTGTTAGTTTGTTTGTCCAACTTCTTTGTTTCTTCTGACGTCTCAGCGTCTGCTTGGTGTTTGTGTGACGGTTATTAGACTCGAGTGCCAGACTCTCTACTAACTTGTCTGTTTGATAACCTTTGTTGTGAGTGTTAGGAGATGGATATAAGACCAGCGATTGGCATTCCGTATCCTATTTGTGTTTGTTGTTCGGAGTCGGACGTAAGCCCAGCCATTGGCAGTCTGTTTCCAGTTGTGTGTTTCTTTTGACGTCTCAGCGTCTGTGCGTGTGTTTTGTTTCGGCGTGCGTTAGCCGAACTACGGTAGCTCTGATTCTCATTCCAGATGAGATACGTAGGCATAGGATGCGATATCCTAGCGAGCTCGTTCCTCTCTTTCCCCCACCTGTGTTTGTTTCCAGTGTGTGTGCATTCTTTTGAGCAGTGTTTGAGCAACCTTATTCTATTCTTTTTGAGCGTGGATCCCGTCGAGTACGACGGACGTGAGGGGTGCTAATACCTTCCCCTTGCGTAACCGACTCCCG
This sequence comes from Lathyrus oleraceus, assembly GCF_024323335.1. Taxonomy (NCBI): domain Eukaryota; kingdom Viridiplantae; phylum Streptophyta; class Magnoliopsida; order Fabales; family Fabaceae; genus Lathyrus; species Lathyrus oleraceus. Next base: position 232,225,096 of record NC_066583.1, read on the forward strand.
ATCCCATCTCTCTTTGGTCGCGAGACCATGTCTTTTCCAGGTTTACTTCGAGCGTTTCCTTTCCCTCTTTTGGGATAAATAACGCACGGTGGCGGCTCTGTTTGTTTTGTTTTTTTCCCGCCGGTTGTTTTTCGCGGATGCGACACATACGTCAAAGAGTTCTACTTCCTGAATGTTTCTTAGAGGCATTTCATCACGCCTTGAAATGTTTCCAGTGCGTTGGCATCTATCACATTTGACAATGCAAGCATAGACATCACGCCACATGGTAGGCCAGAATAGGCCAGCTTGAAGAATCTTGGCGTATGTCTTAGAGGTGCTCGCATGTCCACCATAAGGTGCATAATGACAATGCTTGATAATATTATTTACCTCTTCTTCTGGAACGCAACGGCGAAAAATGCCATCTTTACCCCTTTTGAAAAGGAGTGGTTCGTCCCAATAGAAGTCTCTCACATCGTGGAAGAATTTCTTCTTGCGGTGGTAGTCAAGATCAGGGGGTACTATATCAGTAGCTAGGTAATTAACGAAATCTGCATACCAGGGTTCGTTACTTATTGCTAAGGAATTTTGGGAGTGCTTATAAGGATCTAGGTTATTATCTTCAATGGTTTCTACTATAGCTATCAGTCTATCATAGGCGAAATCATCGTTTATGGGTACTAGTTCTGGTTTTAGATGTTCTATCCTAGAAAGGTGATCGGCTACTATATTTTCGGTGCCTTTTTTATCTCTTATGTCTAAATCAAACTCTTGTAGTAATAGAATCCATCGGAGTAACCTGGGCTTGGCATCTTTTTTACTTAATAGGTAACGAATGGCAGCATGATCAGTGTAAACTATAATTTTTTCTCCTACTAGATAAGATCTAAATTTGTCTATATCGAATACTACAGCGAGTAATTCTTTTTCAGTTGTTGCGTAGTTAAGTTGGGCAGCATCTAGGGTTCTACTGGCATAATAAATGGCATGTAATTTTTTACCTTTCCTTTGTCCTAGAATGGCTCCAACTGCGTAATCACTAGCATCGCACATTATCTCAAAAGGTTCCGACCAATCAGGTGGTTTCATAATGGGTGCAAATACTAATGCTTGCTTTAAAAGATTAAATGTGTCATTACATTTTTCGTCGAAAATGAATTCAGCATCTTTCATTAAAAGTCCAGTTAAAGGTTTAGTTATTTTGGAGAAGTCTTTAATGAAACGCCGGTAGAATCCAACGTGTCCAAGAAAGCTTCGGACTTCTCTGATGGTTTTTGGTGGTTTTAGGTTTTCTATAACTTCTATTTTAGCTTTATCTACCTCTATACCTTTTTCGGAAACTATATGTCCTAAAACTATTCCTTCGGTCACCATGAAATGACATTTTTCCCAGTTTAGCACGAGGTTCTCCTCCACGCATCTCTCATGGATTTTCTCAAGGTTAGCAAGACAATTGTGGAAATCAAATCCGCAAACCGAGAAATCATCCATAAACACTTCCATGAAACCATCTAGGTAATCTGCAAAGATTGACATCATGCAGCGTTGGAAAGTAGTTGGGGCACTACAAAGGCCGAACGAATTCCATGCAGCGCTAGGGTTCTTCATTGAAACGCTGTCATTTTGTGAAGGCACTTAAATTTAAATCTGGCTGAGGTTCGATTCCCAGCGAGCGAATTTTTTCAAAATGCCTTGTATTTTATTCATTTTCCCTCCATTTCCATGCCTTGGTTCATGTTTTGATTTCAATTTTTTCCCAAACTTAGAAAAATCACAACAAATTAAAAAATGCATCAATTTGATCCCAATTTTTTGCACAATGCTCCTTGGTTTATCTACTTTTTTATGAGTATAAATTTACAAGTTGTGCCTGGCTGGAAAAATGATTTGCTCTAGGATGATTGGATACATATGCATGTGTGACATTGCCTCACTCAAACCATCATAAAATGCTTGTTTCTTATCCAATGAATGTGAAATTTTGCATGCTAATACTAGACACATTGATGAACATTTTGGCTTTGGTTTGAAATTTTTCTCATGATCCAATTCTGTTTTATGCTCGTGCTAACTTGGTGTGACAATTTGTGTCACACATTTGGTTGTTCAATTTGTACAATGTGATTGCCATGCCTAATGATGTCCAATGCTTCTGATTTTTTGTGTGATGGATGTTATGGATGTCTTGATTGCTCATGATTTTTTTTTCAGAATTTATTGAATCATTTCTGTTTTGATTGAGAATTTTCATTCATATTGACCATTTGGATGCCTTGAATTGGTCTTTGACTTCACATGATTGGTAAATGAACTTGTTTAGTGATTATGATTTGGATATTTTTGGGACTTATTCTTGGGAGATTAAACATGCTTTGTGTCAAGTTTGAAGTTCTGTTTTGACTTTTTGATCCTCTTTTGACCCTAGGCTTTGACCTAGTGGTTTGGACTTACCATTTGGATTGTGAATTTCAGGTTCAAGTGTACATTCCCATGATTGGAGTGGCTCCTTCATTTGAGCTTGATTATTGGTTGATGTTGGCTAACATTTGCTTGTTTTGTAGGATTTGAGGACAATTCAATTGTGTTTGCCTAATGCCTTGCACCATTGTTGCCTGCTTGGATTTGTCTGTCTGTGTGATATTAATTGTTGATTGTTTGTCTGTACAGTTGAACTGATTGGTTTAGTTATTTGCACAGGTACCTAAGTTGCTTTAAGTTCATCTGAACTTTGCTTGGCTTGCTTGTGGTTTGCATACCACTGAGGTATAATCCCTTGATCTTCATGTAGTCTGGAAGACCTACTGTTATTGGTAGGCACTTGTCTGAAGCCCTCCTTAAGAGGCAATGCTTGTGGATGTTTAATTTTGTGCCAAGCAGGTAAATGATAACATGGAATTATATCACATTTTTGGACTCGATTTAATTAAATTATATTATTATTCACTTCAATTTATTTCATTTTATTCGATACTACTTGGTATTTTGCTTCCTATTTATCTCAGGTAGTTTATTTGAAGTACAAGTGAAAAAGGAAGAAAAGAAGGTGCAAAAAGAAATGAAAAGAAGCAAATTCCACCAAGCCAAAGCCCAGCCCAAAACACAAGCGATGCGCCTGTGACGAGCGCCACACAAGGTGTGACGAGCGTCACGCCCCGCCTACTTGTGTTACGAGCGTCACAAGTGGTGTGACGAGCGTCACACCATTCCCCTATATTTTTGGCTTCAGAAGCGCAACAGAGGCACGTTGAAGCCTATTGTTACGCTTGACTATTGAACGTGAGGATTTTCTTTTACACGGAAAACTTTTGGAAGCCGTTACAAAAAGAGGACAATATAAATAGTGGCTTTTGGCAAACCCTGCATCTCTCTCTTCTCTCCTCCGTCTCTGCTCTTGGTGCATTTTTCTTTTCCAGCCGTGCAAGCAATATTTTTACAGCATTGTTTTTACAGTTTTTATTTTTATTTGTAATTCCTATTTTCTTTTCCAGCAATTCCTTTAAGCACTTAATTAATTTTTCGCACAATAGTTTCCACACCGGAAATTATTGTGTACCTTTTACTAGATCCAACCTTACGTTAGATCCTAGATTTTTATTCCTTCATTTTTATTTATCTGTCCGATTGAAGAATTCAAGAACAAATCCAATCGGTCTGTGGTGGAGTGTTCAAGACTGCTATTAATTACTCAGGTTCTTTAATTATTGTTTAAGTTTATATATGCCCTGCTTTATTGTTTATTTATATTATTTGCCTGAGATGGAATTATTTATGCATGATAATTATTTAGGTCTGTTCAACATGTCTGGCTAATTTATTTAGGTATCGGTAGGTAAAGTAAGCGGAATGAAGGAATCAAAACTAAGTTGGTTAAATTACGTTTAAAAATAAAATCACTCTTTTTATGGTCTCAATTTACAGGTTTAATAACAAAGTTTTTGTACGAGAGTAAAAGACATAAAGAAGTTAAAATCAGTAGAACGAGAGTTTGAGTTTTTAACTGGACAGTGTAAATTGGACATTAATTCTAAATCAGGGCGAAAGCAATTTTTAGAATTAATTAAATTCTAATCTTTTTCAAAAAGTATTTTTAAAAGTTAAATGTGAGGACGAGAGTTAAGCATTTGAATTTAATTATATAATCTAAGTCAACAGAGCGAGAGTTTGAGACGAGGATGTTTAAACGATTAGTATTTTCTTAAAAAGAGTTTCTACGGATTCTATTGTTTTCAAAAAGTGATTTTTGACTTAACTAATAAGTGACAGCTACGCTAATATAAAGTCATGGTCTATTCAACAGAGCGAGAGTTTGAGATAAGACTTTTAATCAATAGTATCTACTGAAAAGATTCATTTTAAAACCAAGAAACCAACGAAGATTTGATTCCCTAATTACGACGAACTACATACCGATATCCGTTTAATTGATATTTAATCTAGATCTTATTTTAGTTTTGACTTTTCCCCCGAACAATCAAACTATCATCCGCCTTAGCTTTACGAAGTAACCTTAGAAAACGGTATATCGATTCATAAGTCCCTGTGGGATCGATATCTTTTAAAACTACGCGATAGAACTGTGCACTTGCAGTTTGTACCCCAATTCGACTCATAAAGTCGCGATCAAGTTTTTGGCGCCGTTGCCGGGGACTTTTATTTAGTCGATATCGTAACTCTTCTGTTACGCTGTAGAGACTAAGGCAATTTTTTCTCTATTACTATGTATCACCCAAACTTTCTCTACGATTATCACTCCCAGTATTTTGAGGAATCGCAAGATTCCTATAAATCCAACCTGGAAATATTAATGGAGGATTTCATTGAGACGCAAACTCACTTAAGGATAGAATCTATGATGGAACGCTTTGTGGCTACACAAACTCTTCAGAATGAAGAATTTAGAAAACAAAGTCTTTATACCAATGAAACCCTTACGCAACTGAACATTGTGGTCGAGTCCATCGTCACTCACAACGAGGCATTGGAGACTCAAATCTCCCTACTTGCGCAGACACCTCTAGGACCTTTCCCTGAGAAACATGCGGATATGGTAACAACCACCAGTGAAAGATTTACCGAAAATCCTAAGGATAGTGATAATGAGGAGGGTTCAGGTGAGAAAAAAGTAGAGATTGAGAAAGTTCCACAAACACCACCCGAAAGGGAGGTTGTCAAAAAGGTAGAGAAGGAAGAGCTACGTGTTGTCCCTCCTCCCTATAAATCACCAATTCCTTTCCCGCAAAGGTCTGTGGAAGTTAAGGTAGACCCCAAATCCAAAAGAAATGAGGAGCTATCAGAAAATATCCACACCAATGCACCTTTATTTGCCACCCTGAACAAGAAGAGAGAATTTGAAGCCCATGAAATTAGGGAACTAATTAGTATAAAAAGGGGCAAACCAGACTTTGAGGTGGTGTTTTCAAAAATTGAACCTAAACCTGAAAAGCTAGCTCTCAGAATAGAGCCAGAACCACCACCACAAGTTCAGAAGGATAAACTACCTCGCAGAAGAAAAAGAAGAAAAAGTGACGGATATGAGAGATGGATTGATAAGTGGCCATGGAAATCAAGGATAATTAAAAGTTTGACCGAGGATTCATCCTCGAAAGAACCACCATGAGTACTTACACTCCTAAGGCGCCGCGCTATCGACATAAAACATAGCGAATATTTCCAGTTCTATTAATGTCAATTTTTCTCTCTATCCATTTTTTTTCTTCCTTTTCATAAAGTCAATCCGTATTTTTCTTTAATAACCATTACTGACTTAATGCCAGTATCTACTTGAATTCATCAAGCTATTGACTTTCATCATGCAACCAGTAGAGACCATTTTCAGAGGCAGTGTTCAGAGAAGGCGATATGATTATCTAGCCCAGAAGGATATGGCACTGACCATATATATTATGGACCGACCATGGATAAATTAGGCATCTGAGATATCATTCCTGTTTATGTTTAACCAGCTTGGGTGGGAGAATGCAGCCATTAAGAGACGGTTTGTCACGTACCGTGAGCTAATCTTAGAATTTCTGATTTCCCTTGTATACATCCCTGAACATGGTTACAGACTTAACAAAGGGTTAATATCCTTTAGGTTATTTAGCATGGACTTCACCTACACCCGTCGAGACCTTGCTGACCTCTTAGGATTCCCTAGCGGCCCTTTCATCTTTAATACCCGCCAGGAGGACCTTATTGATGACATTGATCTCAATGACTTCTGGGGTTGCATATCCGGAGAACCCAACCCAAACCCGAATGAGATGCACTCACAAAAGATCCATAACCCTGCTATCCGATATTTTCATAAAATACTAGCCCACACCTTATTTGGTAAGGAAGAGAATAACACCTTAGTGGCCCGACTATTTACCTTGCCTAACCATGAGAGAACGAGTGTTCATAACCATAATAGCTGACTTTATGACTTAGATGAACACCCTAATGATCCACCTCCATCCTCCCGACGTTGTCGCAGAAGGAGGCCAGCAACTAATGAGGATATCATGGACGCCATTGATACCATGCAGGCGCAGAATGTCGAAGTGATGCAACTGATGCGCCAGATGCAACAACAACAGGAAGCAAGGAATGCAATAACCGACCAGCGGTTCACTGAGTTACTTAGCAGGTTTGACGACTTAGGAGTACGTCAACGATCACCAGGTCCAAGAACACGAGGCGGAAGGCAGCATTGACTTTTTCTTTCATTTTTCTATCCATTTTCTTTTGTTTTCTTTGAAACATTGGGGACAATGTTTCATTTAAGTGTGGGGGGGAAAACCTTGTTCTTTCAACCTTCCCTTTTCAAGTATGTTATTTTCCCTTTCATTGTTATTTCCCTTTCTTATTATGAAAAAAAAAATTATTATAAAATATATTTATTTTAAGTCAAGTCCCGAGTGTGAAAATTTCGTATTATCTATTCCCCTCAATTTTCTTGAGCCATAACAAAAATTTAACACACCCAATAAGTATAAAGGTCGCTTATTTTACAGAACTTGAGTGAAATCAAGACAAAATTATTACCATAACAACGCTCTGAGAACCTCAAGACGTTAGATCAGGATAAGTACCTATTATGCCAATCCCTTGAACTTTTAGTTTTATAGTAACCCCGAGTAGTTTATACGAGAAGTCAGCACCATCTTAATAGCAAACTACGTGGAGAGCCGATGAATATAAGTGAATGATTCCCAAAGTAACATAAAAAAATATATATCAGGAAATGCACTAATTAAGTTAGGTGATCCTTACCAGATCATTTAATCTAAAGGTTGCAGATCATACAAAAGCATAATATGAAAGATCCATTATGAGTTGGTTCAGCAGGTATCTGGTGCTGAACTTAATAGGGAGGACTACGGCCCAATCCCCTGCAATCTGCAATGGACTAAATAACGAAGTTATCCAACTTATGTACCAGAACTTCAAGCTAAAAAGGGGATCAGAATCACTAACCGGTTACTCCACTATGTGCGCGAAAAGATAAAAGGCTTAATGTGATTTCGCTAGAATGAAAACAGGTGAAATAAGAGTAAAGGAACTAGGATAGCTGTAATGGCATTACTCGCACTGGTTTGCATAAGGTGGGGTTACCTGAGGTTGTAACGGTAGTTGTTGATGTCAAGATTAAACTCAAGTTACTTCTAAACAAGGTTTACATGCAACCTAGTACGAATTGATGTGTGTTTTGAAATTTCATCTGGCTAAATTTTTAAACGATTTCTATACTGTATTTTGCTTGAGGACAAGCAAAGATCTAAGTATGGTAACATGAAATTATATCACATTTTTGGACTCGATTTAATTAAATTATATTATTATTCACTTCAATTTATTTCATTTTATTCGATACTACTTGGTATTTTGCTTCCTATTTATCTCAGGTAGTTTATTTGAAGTACAAGTGAAAAAGGAAGAAAAGAAGGTGCAAAAAGAAATGAAAAGAAGCAAATTCCACCAAGCCAAAGCCCAGCCCAAAACACAAGCGCTGCGCCTGTGACGAGCGCCACACAAGGTGTGACGAGCGTCACGCCCCGCCTACTTGTGTTACGAGCGTCACAAGTGGTGTGACGAGCGTCACACCATTCCCCTATATTTTTGGCTTCAGAAGCGCAACAGAGGCACGTTGAAGCCTATTGTTACGCTTGACTATTGAACGTGAGGATTTTCTTTTACACGGAAAACTTTTGGAAGCCGTTACAAAAAGAGGACAATATAAATAGTGGCTTTTGGCAAACCCTGCATCTCTCTCTTCTCTCCTCCGTCTCTGCTCTTGGTGCATTTTTCTTTTCCAGCCGTGCAAGCAATATTTTTACAGCATTGTTTTTACAGTTTTTATTTTTATTTGTAATTCCTATTTTCTTTTCCAGCAATTCCTTTAAGCACTTAATTAATTTTTCGCACAATAGTTTCCACACCGGAAATTATTGTGTACCTTTTACTAGATCCAACCTTACGTTAGATCCTAGATTTTTATTCCTTCATTTTTATTTATCTGTCCGATTGAAGAATTCAAGAACAAATCCAATCGGTATGTGGTGGAGTGTTCAAGACTGCTATTAATTACTCAGGTTCTTTAATTATTGTTTAAGTTTATATATGCCCTGCTTTATTGTTTATTTATATTATTTGCCTGAGATGGAATTATTTATGCATGATAATTATTTAGGTCTGTTCAACATGTCTGGCTAATTTATTTAGGTATCGGTAGGTAAAGTAAGCGGAATGAAGGAATCAAAACTAAGTTGGTTAAATTACGTTTAAAAATAAAATCACTCTTTTTATGGTCTCAATTTACAGGTTTAATAACAAAGTTTTTGTACGAGAGTAAAAGACATAAAGAAGTTAAAATCAGTAGAACGAGAGTTTGAGTTTTTAACTGGACAGTGTAAATTGGACATTAATTCTAAATCAGGGCGAAAGCAATTTTTAGAATTAATTAAATTCTAATCTTTTTCAAAAAGTATTTTTAAAAGTTAAATGTGAGGACGAGAGTTAAGCATTTGAATTTAATTATATAATCTAAGTCAACAGAGCGAGAGTTTGAGACGAGGATGTTTAAACGATTAGTATTTTCTTAAAAAGAGTTTCTACGGATTCTATTGTTTTCAAAAAGTGATTTTTGACTTAACTAATAAGTGACAGCTACGTTAATATAAAGTCATGGTCTATTCAACAGAGCGAGAGTTTGAGATAAGACTTTTAATCAATAGTATCTACTGAAAAGATTCATTTTAAAACCAAGAAACCAACGAAGATTTGATTCCCTAATTACGACGAACTACATACCGATATCCGTTTAATTGATATTTAATCTAGATCTTATTTTAGTTTTGACTTTTCCCCCGAACAATCAAACTATCATCCGCCTTAGCTTTACGAAGTAACCTTAGAAAATGGTATATCGATTCATAAGTCCCTGTGGGATCGATATCTTTTAAAACTACGCGATAGAACTGTGCACTTGCAGTTTGTACCCCAATTCGACTCATAAAGTCGCGATCAAGTTTTTGGCGCCGTTGCCGGGGACTTTTATTTAGTCGATATCGTAACTCTTCTGTTACGCTGTAGAGACTAAGGCAATTTTTTCTCTATTACTATGTATCACCCAAACTTTCTCTACGATTATCACTCCCAGTATTTTGAGGAATCGCAAGATTCCTATAAATCCAACCTGGAAATATTAATGGAGGATTTCATTGAGACGCAAACTCACTTAAGGATAGAATCTATGATGGAACGCTTTGTGGCTACACAAACTCTTCAGAATGAAGAATTTAGAAAACAAAGTCTTTATACCAATGAAACCCTTACGCAACTGAACATTGTGGTCGAGTCCATCGTCACTCACAACGAGGCATTGGAGACTCAAATCTCCCTACTTGCGCAGACACCTCTAGGACCTTTCCCTGAGAAACATGTGGATATGGTAACAACCACCAGTGAAAGATTTACCGAAAATCCTAAGGATAGTGATAATGAGGAGGGTTCAGGTGAGAAAAAAGTAGAGATTGAGAAAGTTCCACAAACACCACCCGAAAGGGAGGTTGTCAAAAAGGTAGAGAAGGAAGAGCTACGTGTTGTCCCTCCTCCCTATAAATCACCAATTCCTTTCCCGCAAAGGTCTGTGGAAGTTAAGGTAGACCCCAAATCCAAAAGAAATGAGGAGCTATCAGAAAATATCCACACCAATGCACCTTTATTTGCCACCCTGAACAAGAAGAGAGAATTTGAAGCCCATGAAATTAGGGAACTAATTAGTATAAAAAGGGGCAAACCGGACTTTGAGGTGGTGTTTTCAAAAATTGAACCTAAACCTGAAAAGCTAGCTCTCAGAATAGAGCCAGAACCACCACCACAAG